>NW_012117299.1:915610-926659 GCF_000951035.1 Colobus angolensis palliatus | reverse complement strand
AGGGGTCAGGAACCCACTTGAGCAGGCAGTCTGTCCTTTCTCAGATCTCAACCTCTGTGCTGGGAGAACCACTGCTCTCTTCAAAGCTGTCAGACAGGGACATTTACATCTGCAGAGGTTTCTGCTGCTTTTTGTTTAACTATGCCCTGTCCCCAGAGATGGAGTCTACAGAGGCAGGCAGGCCTCCTTGAGCTGCAGTGGGCTCCACCCAATTTGAGCTTCCTGGTGGCTTTGTTTACCTACTTAAGCCTCAGCAATGGTGGGCGCCCCTCCCCCAGGCTTGCTGCCTCCTTGCAGTTAGATCTCAAATTGCTGTGCTAGCAATGAGGGAGGCTCCGTGGGTGTGGGACCCTCCCAGCCAGGTGTGGGATATAATCTCCTGGTGTGCCGTTTGCTAAGACCTTTGGTAAAGCACAGTATTAGGGTGGGAGTTACCCAATTTTCCAGGTGTTGTGTGTCTCAGTTTCCCTTGGCTAGGAAAAGGAATTCCCTTCCCCCTTGTGCTTCCCAGGTGAGGCGATGCCTCGCCCTGCTTCAGCTCTTGCTGATCGGGCTGCATCCGCTGATCAGCACAGACTGTCCGACATGCCCCACTGAGATGAACCCAGTACCTCAGTTGAAAATGCAGAAATAACCTATCTTCTGTGTTGCTCATGCTGGGAGCTGGAGGCTGGAACTCTTCCTATTCAGCCATCTTTGGTTTTTAGGCTTTTAATTACTGACTCAATTTCAGAACCTGTTATTGGTTGATTCAGAGATTCAGCTTCTTCCTGGTTTAGTCGTGGGAGGTTGTATGTGTCCAGGAATTTATCCACTTCTTCTAGGTTTTCTAGTTTATTTGCATAGAGGTGTTTGTAGTATTCTCTGATGGTAGTTTGTATTTCTGTGGGATTGGTGGTGACATCCTCTCATCATTTTGTATTGCATCATTTGATTCTTCTCTCTTTTCTTCTTTATTATTCTTGCTAGCAGTCTATTTTGTTGATCTTTTAAAAAATCAGCTCCTGGATTCATTGATTTTTTGAAGGGTTTTTTTGTGTCTCTATATCCTTCAGTTCTGCTCTGATCTTAGTTATTTCTTGTCTTCTGCTAGCTTTCAAATTTGTTTGCTCTTGCTTCTCTAGTTCTTTTAATTGTGATGTTGAGGTGTCGATATTCGATCTTTCCTGCTTTCTCTTGTGGACATTTAGTGCTATAAATTTCCCTCTATACACGGCTTTTAATGTGTCCCAGAGATTCTGGTATATTGTGTCTTTGTTCTCATTGGTTTCAAAGAACATCCTTATTTCTGCCTTCATTTTGTTATGTACCCAGTAGTCATTCAGGAGCAGGTTGGTCCACGTCCATGTAGTTGTGTTGTTTTGAGTGAGTTTCTCAATCCTAGTTCTAATTTGATTGCACTGTGGTCTGAGATACTCTTTGTTATAATTTCTGTTTCTCAGCATTTGCTGAGGAGTGTTTTACTTCCAATTATTTGGTCCATTTTAGAATAAGTGTGATGTGGTGCTGAAAAGAATGTATTTTCTGTTGATTTGGGGTGGAGAGTTCTGTTGATGTCTATTAGTTCTGCTTGGTCCAGAGCTGAGTTCAAGTCCTGGATATACTTGTTAATTGTTTGTCTCATCAATCTGTCTATATTGACGGTGGGGTGTTAAAGTCTTCTATTATTATTGTGTGGGAGTCTATGTCTCTTTGCAGGTCTCTAAGAACTTGCTTTATGAATCTGGGTGCTCCTGTATTGGGTGCATATATATTTAGGATAGTTAGCTCTTGTTGTTGAATTGATCCCTTTACCATTATGTAATGGCCTTCTTTGTCTCTTTTGATCTTTGTTGGTTTAAAGTTTGTTTTATCAGAGACCAGGATTGCAGCCCCTGCTTTTGTTTTTGCTTTCCATTTGCTTGGTAGATCTTCCTCTATCCCTGTATTTTGAGCCTATGTATGTCTCTGCATGTGAGATGGGTCTCCTGAATAAACACACTGACGGGTCTTGACTCTATCCAATTTGCCAGTCTGTGTCTTTTAATTGGAGCATTTAGCCCATTTACATTTAAGGTTACTATTGTTATGTTTGAATTTGATGTTGTCATTATGATGCTAGCTGGTTATTTCACCTGTTAATTGATGTAGTTTCTTCCTAGCATTGATAGTCTTTACAGTTTGGCATATGTTTTCAGTGGCTGGTACTGGTTGTCCTTTCATGTTTAGTACTTCCTTCAGGAGCTCTTGTAAGGCAGGTCTGGCAGTGACAACATCTCTCAGCATTTGCTTGTCTGTAAAGGATTTTATTTCTCCTCCATTTATGAAACTTAGTTTGGATGGATATGAAATTCTGGGTTGAAAATTCTTTCTTTAGGAGTGTTGGATATTGGCTCACACTCTCTTCTGGCTTGCAGGGTTTCTGCTGAGACATCTGCTGTTAGTCTGATGGGTTTTCCTTTGTGGGTAATCTGCCTTTTTTCTCTGGTTGTCCTTAACATTTTTTACTCCATTTCAACCTTGGTGAATCTGACAGTTCTGTGTCTTGGGGTTGTTCTTCTTGAGGAGTATCTTTGTGGTGATCTCTGCATTTCCTGAATTTGAATGTTGGCCTGCCTTGCTAAGTTGGGGAAGTTCTCCTGGGTAATATCCTGAAGAGTGTTTTCTAACTAGGTTACATTCTTCCCATCACTTTTAGGTACACTAATCAAACATAGATTTGGTCTTTTCACATAGTCCCATATTTCTTAGAGGCTTTGTTCATTTCTTTTCACTCTTTTTTCTCTAATCTTGTCTTTTCTCTTTATTTCAGTAACTTGATCTTCAACCACTGATATCCTTTCTTCCACTTGTTGGAATTGGCTACTGAAGCTTGTATGTGCTTGATGAAGTTCTTGTACTGTTGTTTTCGGCTCTGTCAGGTCATTTAATCTCTTTTCTACGTTGGTTATTCTAGTTAGTCATTTGTCTAACCATTTTTCAAGGTTTTTAGCTTCCTTGTGATGGGTTAGAACATGCTTCTTTAGCTTAAAGAAGTTTGTTATTACTAACATTTTGAAGCCTTCTTCTGTCAACTCATCAAACTCATTCTCAGTCCAGTTTTGTTCTCTTGCTGGCAAGGAGTTGTGTTCCTTTGGAGGAGAAGAGGTGTTCTGGTTTTTGGAATTTTCAGCCTTTCTGCTCTGGTTTCTCTCCATCTTTGTGGTTTTATCTACCTTTGGTCTTTGACGTTGGTGACCTATGGATGGTGTTTTGATGTGGATGTCCTTTTTGTTGATATTGATGCTATTCCTTTCTGTTTGTTAGTTTTCCTTCTAACAGGCAGGCCCCTCAGCTGCAGGTCTGTTGAAGTTTGCTGGAGGTCCACTCCAGATCCTGTTTGCCTGTGTATCACCAGTGGAGGCTGTAGAACAGCAAATATTGCTGCCCGATCCTTCCTCTGGAAGCTTCATCCCAGAGGGGCACTCACCTGTATGAGGTGTCTATCAGCTCCTACTGGGAGGTGTCTCCCAGTTAGGCCACACGGGGGTCAGCGACCCACTTGAGGAGGCAGTCTGTCTATTATTGGAGCTCGAATGCTATGCAGGGAGAACCACTTCTCTCTTCAGAGCTGTCAGGCAGGGACATTTAAGTCCATAAAAGCTGTGCTGCCTTTTGTTCAGATATGCCCTGCCCCCAGAGGCAGAACTAGAGAGGCAGTAGGCTTTGCTGAGCTGTGGTGGGCTCTGCCCAGTTCATGTTTCTCTGCTGCTTTGTGTACACTGTAAGCATAGAACCGCCTACTCAAGCCTCAGCAATGGTGGATGCCTCTCCCTGCACCAAGCTCCAGTGTCCCAGGTCGATTTTAGACTGCTGCACTAGCAGTGAGCAAGGCTCCTTGGCTGTGGGACCCATCAAGCCAGGCATGGGAGGGAATCTCCTGATCCTCTAGTTGCAAAGACTATGACAAAAGTGCAGTATTTGGGCAGGAGTGTACCATTCCTCCAGGTACAGTCACTCACGGCTTCCCTTGGTTAGGAAAGGGAAATCCCCCGACCCCTTGTGCCTCCCGCGTAAGGCGACTCCCCGCCCTGCTTCAGCTTGCCCTCCGTGAGCTACACCCACTGTCCAACCAGTCCCAGTGAGATGAACCAGGTTCCTCAGTTGGAAATGCAGACATCACCAGTCTTCTGCATCAGTCTTGCTGGGAGCTGTAGACCAGAGGTGTTCCTATTTGGCTATTTTGCTTTATTTATTTATTTATTTATTTATTTATTTATTTATTTATTTATTTAAGACAGAGTCTTGCTCTGTTGTCAATTTAGAGTGCAGTGGTGCAATCTCAGCTCACTGCAACCTCTGCCTCCCAGGTCCCAGTTCAAGCAATTCTCCTGCCTCAGCCTCCTGAGTAGCTGGTATTACAGGTGTGCGCCACCACACCCAGCTAATTTTTGTATTTTTAGTGGAGATGGGGTTTCACCATGTTGGCCAGAATGGTCTCGATCTCCACCATGCCCAGCTAATTTTTGTATTTTTAGTGGAGATGGGGTTTCACCATGTTGGCCAGGCTGGTCTTGAACTCTTGACCTTGTGATCTGCCTACCTCGGCCTCCTGAAGTGCTGGGATTATAGGCTTGAGCCACCATGCCTGGCCTAATTTTTGTATTTTTAGTAGAGATGGAGTTTTGCCATGTTGGCCAGGCTGGTCTCACACTCCTGACCTCAGGTGATCCGCCCGTCTCTGCCTCAGATTATTCTTTTTCAAGGTTTTCAAGTATTCTGTTTGAATGGAGTGTTTAAGTCAAGTGGTTAATCAGGTTCTCAACTTGGGACTTGGTCCTGGATCTAGTTATCAGACTCCAGTGAAGCTCCAGTGACTGGAGCAAATAGGAAGACCGAGACAAGACTCCTGTTTTTATAGGTGGAGCTGGAGCAATTTCTGCCAATTGCTTAACATTGATTAAGACATCCCTGCATGGGGACATTAATTAAGACATTCTTGCATGTCTACCAGGAATCCCGGAGCTGTGATTGTACTGAAAGCTGATACTATGCAATTAGTTGGCTCCTACAGATGTGGGAACTTCCTGTTCTTGGCAGAGGACAGAGAAGCTTTGCTTTTCGCTAAAACTCCCTCGTCCCACCAGGTGTAGGGTGACTCTGCAGGGCTGGGCTCCAGACAGGGAGTCTTTCCATCCATCTTCAGTCACTAACAATGGATGCCAGTTGCCGTAAAATTCTTGGATGAGTTGGTTGTGGTATTTGTGTCTCAATTGTCCTAGCTGTGGAATGAGGCTAATGGCGATGGATCTAGATATTGTGCTTGTGTGAGGAGAAGTTTGAAGAGATCTTAGGAATCATAATGTCTGACACAGACTTAGAGACAGGAGGTGACACAGGCAGTTGACAGCAGAGCTGGGACTAAACCCAGGTCTCTAAATTCATAGTCTAAGGTCCTTTCCACTTTGACTTATTCACAAGCAGACATGTGATCACAGGAGAGGAAACCCAAATAGAGCAGGGATTGATTTATAAACCCAGAATGTTCTACTTGCCATATTATATCTACAGCGATCCCCCAGTCTTGCTTCTGTACTTTTCTTCCTCTGGCTTTCTCTGTAGGCTGTTTTCTAGCCGTTTTGCGGATCATTTTTCCAGATATTTCTCATGTGGAACCTCAAAATTCAATTTGTTTCTAATCTATTCTACAAACACTTTTAAAAGTGTGTTCTAGGCATTGTGGTAGTAGGGGATGAAAGATGAATCAGACCTAGAGCCTGCCCCGCGGCATGTACAATCTAGAAGAGGAAACAGCCATCAATATTTGGCAACACAGAATCCTACTTACTACAACGAAAACATGCCAAAGGTACAGAGAAGAGAAAATGAGTGAGTAACTTCAGGGTATGGGGCATGAAAGGCAGGGAGATGGAAGTAGGATTCACAGAAGAGAGTGACATCTAAGTTGGGATTGAAAGAAAAACAGCAATTAGAATAAAAAATTTGCTGATATGCTTTTACTTCTTTTGCTTCTATTCAGGCACTATTTACTACATTTGTAGTAGTAAATAGTGTGACTATTGTATGACGAATAAAATTGTATGTATGTAATAAAAATTATATGACGAATGCTTCTAGAAGATGACACACAGATAGGTACAAGTTGGAACTCAGGTTTCATACTGAAAAGTTCACCAAAGAAAGTTTAGAACTTAACACAGATGCTGTTTCCATAACACACCATTGCCAAGGGGGCTAAATGCAAGCAGTGCTTTGCCTATAGCCAGGGAAAAGATGGATATGATCATTAAGGTTATTTCAAGGGCAGCAACAGTATCGGTAATTAAACTTTTTCAAGCATGTACTTTTTTTTTTTTTGATACAGAGTCTCACTTTGTCACCCAGATTGAAATGTGGTGGGCAATCTTGGCTCACTGCAACCTCTGCCTCCTGGGTTCAAGTGATTATCCTTCCTCAGCCTCTTGAGTAGCTGGGATTACAGTGCGTGCCACCACACCCAGCTAATTTTTGTATTTTTAGGAGAGGTGTGGTTTCACCATGTTGGCCAGGCTGGTTTTGAACTCCTGACCTCAAGTGATCCACCCACCTCGGCCTCCCAAAGTGCTGGGATTACAGGCGTGAGCCATCGGCCCCGGCCCATGTGCTGTTGTATATGTTACAAGCATCATGTTATTTAATTCTCATAATAACCATATACAAAGTAGGTGCCAGTATTACTGGTGGCTCAGAGAGGGAAAGTAATAACTTGTCTAAGGTCAGAGAACTAAAAAATGCCAAGCCAGAATTTGAACCCAGGGGTTTCTAACTCTAGGCACTGAATTTTAACTCCTATCCTGACCCATGGTAGGAACAGAGTTGGAATGTAACCCAGAATTCATCGGGATCAGTTAAATCTCTGCATAGAAGTCCTAGCCATGAGAACGTGCTGGGTCCATGGGGTTAGACTCATGAGTGAATACTTGCTGAGTCCCTGCTTAACACTGTGTGCCCTGTAAGGAGTGCCGAGAAATGTGAGCTGACATCCTGGAGGATGAAACAAAACAAAGCTGTGGCCTTAAGAGAATAAGTGCCTGGCCCAAAGTCACACGGCTAGTGAATGAGACCCAGAACTTGAATGGAGGACTTTTAACATTGAAACTAGTGCTCTTTTATCTACAATCCTTCTAGATAGGCTTTGACATTTATGCATAGGAGAGTCGGCTCCTGTAGGACCAGAACCTCAAAAAAATCTTACACAACTTTTAGGGTCAAGGTTTATTATAGTTTCTTTTCTGACCTAGAACAGGCATTCACAAAATTTATAATAGTGGTGATGCCAGAAAAAGATGTTTTGAGACTGTGAGCCAGAAAGATTTCTAAGTCCCCCTTTGATGTAACCCCTTCTTTTCTTTTCTGCTCTTCAATTCTGACCCATGAACTACTTGATATTAAAAAAGTCCTGCTACATAAACAGACACTTCTCAAAAGAAGACATTCACGTAGCCAACAAACATGAAAAAAAGCTCCTCATCCCTGGTCATTAGAGAAATGCAAATCAAAACCACAATGAGATACCATCTTATGCCAGTCAGAATGGCCATTATTAAAAAGTCAAGAGACAACAGATGCTGGTGAGGTTGTGGAGAAACAGGAACACTTTTACACTGTTGGTGGGAATGTAAATTTGTTCGACCATTGGGGAAGACAGTGTGATGATTCCTCAAAGATCTAGAACCAGAAACGCCATTTGACCCAGCAATCCCATTACTGAGTATATACCCAAAGGAATATAAATCATTCTATCACAAAGATATATGCACACGTATATTCATTGCAGCACTATTCACAATAGAAGAGACATGGGCTCAACTCGAATGCCCATCCCTGATAGAGTGGATAAAGAAAATGTGGTACATATATATACCATGGAACACTATACAGCCATAAAAAGGAATGAATTCATGTCCTTTGGCAGGGACATGGATGAAGCTGGGAGCCATTATCCCTGGCAAACTAACACAGGAACAGAAAACCAAACACCACTTGTTCTCCATGTTCTCACTTATAAGTGGGAGCTGAACATTGAGATCACATGGACCCAGGGAGGGGAACAACATACACTGTGGCCTGTCGGGGGTTGGCTGGGGGCAGAACAGTATTAGAAAAAATAGCTAATGCATGCTGGGCTTTACACCTAGGTGATGGGTTAACAGGTGCAGTAAACCACTATGGCACACGTTTACCTATGGAACAAATCTGCACATCCTGTACATGTACCCCAGAACTAAAAACTTAAAAAAAAAATGGGGAAAGGACATAAACAGATACTTCTCAAACCAAGACATACATATGGCCAACAAACATGAAAAAATGCTCAGCATCACTGATTGTCAGAGAAATGCAAATTAAAACCACAGAAATGCAAATTAAAACCATTCTCACAGCAGTCAGAATGGCTATTAATAAAAATTCATAAAACAACAAATATTGGTTAAGTTATGGAGAAATGAGAATGTTTATATACTGCCTGTGGGAATGTAAATTAGTTCAGCCACTGTGGAAAGCAGTTTGGAGATTTCTCAAAGAACTTAGAAGTACCATTTCACTCAGCAATCCCATGACTGGGTATATATCTAAAAGAAAATAAATTGTTCTACCAAAAAGACACATCCACTTGCGTGTTCATTGCAGCACCATTGACAATAGCAAAGACATGGAACCAACAAAGGCATCCATCAATAATGGACTGAATAAATAAAATGTGGTACATGTACACTAGCCACAAAAAAATAGAAATATTACACAGCCACAAAAAAGTGAAAATATGTCCTTTGCAGCAACATGCATGCACCTGGAGGCCATTATCCTAAGCGAATTAATACAGAAACAGAAAACCAAATATCACATCTTCTTACTTATAAGTGGGAGGTAAACATTGGATGCTCATGGACATAAAGGTGGGGACAACAGACAGAAGATTACTAAGAGTGGGGAGAGAGGGAAAGAGGCAAGGGTTGAAAAACTAATGATTGGGTGCTATGCTTACTACTTGGGTGATGGGATCAATCATGACCCAAACCTCAGCATCATGCAAAATACCCTTTTAATAAACCTATACATGTACTCCTGAATCTGAAATAAAATGACATTTTAAATAAAATGAAAAGAGTCTTGCTTAGCTTACTTTTGAAATCATGCTGGTACACATTCTTTCTATATTTCAACAGCAATATAACCATGGAATGAGCTAAACTAGGGCAGAGTTTAAAATCTGTGGTTGAAAGATCTAAAATTGTATTTATCTCCTGACTTCAGGGAGAAAAATTAGCAACAGCCCTGGTCAACAAAAAAGAGTAAAAATTAAGTTGAAAGATAAGCTAGAAAAGGAGGTTAGTATTACACACTATTCTGGAAAGCTGTTGGGACAATTTGATTCGTGTGTTCAGAGCCTTTGTGAAGGCCATGACCTTATGTGGTCATACAACACTATCATGACTGCAGTGTAGCCAAGACCAGCTTTATGACTAGGTGTTTGTGATGGAAGGGCTTCAGAAAGGGTTTCTAAAGAAAACCTTCTCTACCCCTGAAACCCTACTATTACAGTTTCATTCTCCTGATTCTAAAAATTTTTCGAGAGTTTTCTACTAAAACATAGTTCCTCTTTAAATTGGTAGCACATCATGCTCTTGCTTAAAATTTCAAAGGTTGGCTAATAATTCATTTACCATTGTATAGTGTTATGAATTAATAGATTCAATTCTTGGACTATGAAGCAGGAATGGCTTCAAGTATCATTGAGTCCAACTCTTTCACTGTATACATGAGGGAATTGAGGCTGTAGGGCGTTAAGTGATTTACCCAAGGTCCATTACTAGAGCAGGAATGAGAACTCAGGATTTCTTACTCCCATTCATTATTTTGAAAGTTTTTTTTTTAACTTCTTTTATGAGACTACATACATACATAGATAGATACATATATATGTGATATGTATATATGTGTGTGTATTCTTTATAAAAATTCTTATAATATTAAGTCATAAATGGTAAAAATATTAAAATCCTCTTTCTGCCTTTCCAGTCTCCCACAGAGTTACTGTTGGAACCTTTTCTATACACTTACATACATGAATACATTTATAACAAAATAATACAATATAGTTTTTAATATTACTAGAGATCACATTGCATGTATTGTTCTGTAGCTTGCTTTATTTTAAAAATTTGTATTTTATATACATATCACATATTTAATACATGTAAATATATATTAAATATTTTATATACATATTTTATGTACACATTAAATAATTACATACTATATATATAAAAATTCAAAGGATTGAAAAGAAGTGAAAAGTCTCTCACATACCTACTTTGGTGTCTCAATCATGTAGTTTTCCTTGGAGGCAACCAATGTTACCAGATTCTTGTGTGGCTGCCTACAGTTATTCTTTGCATATACAAGTCTGTAAACCCCTGCTTTCAAAAAACAAACTGTAGCATACTATACATATTTATTTGCACCTTGTTTTTTTAAACTTAATGTATCTTGACGATTATCCCATACTAGCAGATGAAAAGCCTCCTCTTTTTCTTTTAATTGTTGTAGTAGTATAGTACGTCATACAGTTGATAGTAATGCATTTTCTAAATAGCATTGTGTAGTATTACATTATGTGAATTTCTCATCCTGTATTTAGCCTGTCACCGACTGATTTAGTTTTTCAATATTTTCCTATTTAAAAATTGTGGTAATAAAGAGCTTTGTATATAGGGCATTTCATACACACTAGAGAATATTTACAGAATAAATTTCTGGAAGTGGCATTTCTGGATCAATTGTGTGCATTTATGATCTTGACAGTGAAAGAATTAAAAATATATCGCTCTGGCATATTGACTATTTAAATTAAAGGCACTTGAAAAACAGCAGGGGCAAAAAGAATACTCTGCTATTTCTTAAAAGCAAAAGATGAAATTTCCCATGAAAAAGATATAACATTCTTATCCTCAAAAGCTGAGAAGTTGAGATCGAGAGAATTCTGTACAACCTTGTGTTTGTTTGTTTTTTTTAAACAAGGCTTAACTC
>NW_012117299.1:905057-914879 GCF_000951035.1 Colobus angolensis palliatus | reverse complement strand
AACATATTTATAATATCTATTTTAATAGTTTATTTTATTTTTAAAGGTAAAGTTTCACATTTATTGCAGTATTTATGTGTTTTATAATCATCCAATATATGTAAAAGTGTGCCACCTTTTTACTGGTTTTCTATCTTCATGTGCCACTGATGCAGTTTTTTAAATTAACTTTTATTTTGGGTTCAAGAGTACAGGTGTAGGTTTGTTATATAGGTAAACAGGGGTTTGTTGTACAGGTTATTTCATCACCCAGGTATTAGACCTAGTACCCTATAGTTATTTTTTCTGCTCCTTTCCCCCCTCCCACCTTCCACCCTCAAGTAGACCCCAGTGTCTGTTTTTCCCTTCTTTGTGTTCATGAATTCTCATCATTCAGCTCCCACTTGTAAGTGAGAACATGCAGTATTTGGTTTTCTGTTCCTGTGTCAGTTTTCTAAGGATAATATTCTCCAGTCCATCCATGTTCCTGCAAAAGACATGATCTCATTCTTTTTTTTTTGGCTGCATAGTGTTCCATGGTATTTATGTACCACATTTTCTTTATCCTATCTGTCACTGATGAGCATTTAGGTTGATTCCATGTCTTTGCAATTGTGAACAGTGCTGCAAAGAACACCCACATGCATGTAAAAGACTATGTATTACGAGAATGATTTCTATGAATTATTATACAGTAAGTTCTAGAACTTTTATGTGTTAATACAAGGACCATTTTCTCAAAAAGCAAAGACAGGAACAATAAAAATAGAAAATAAATTTAAGCGAATTTAAAATTGAAGATAACATAAACTGTATTTCTCATAATTGCCCACATGGCTTTACTTCAGAGTGATACTTGATTAATGAAACATAGTCCAGCAAGCAAAAACTAATTCTAAAATACTTTAGAATTACTTAAATACAAATACTGAATTTGTATTTCTTAAGTTCTGGAAGAAGATACACCACTCAGAGCCATCCCTCTTACTGTTCTCTTTCATTTCTCATCCTCTTTTTCTTTCATCTTCTCATCCTTCTTTAGCACCTTGTGGTGCTTCTCTTTTCCAATGCAGGAGAAACTTTCCTGCGTCATTTGTGTTGTGTCTCCCTCACCATTTCCTTCTGAGTCTGTGTTACAAAAGACGGGATGAGTCTGGCTATGGCAGAGGGATTCTCAGAGCGCAGGGCTGGCAGAAGCCAGGACCCCATATAAATGGGAAAGGGCAGGAAAAATGCCAGGAACATTCCCACTTAAATAATATGTCCCTTTATACCTGGGAATCTCATCTCTCTGGCTACCTATAATCATCCAATATATGTAAAAGTATGCCAGCATTTTTATTGGTTTTCTATCTTTATGTGTCACTGATGCAGTTTTAAAAAAAATTCTTATTTTAGGTTCAGGGGTACATGTGAAGGTTTGTTATAGAGGTAAACTCCTGTCACAAGGGTTTGTTGTACAGGTTATTTCATCACCCAGGTATTAAACCTAGTTCCCAATAGCTATTTTTTCTGCTTCTCTCCCTCCTCCCACCTTCCACCCTCAAGTAGACCCCAGGGTCTGTTGTTTCCTTCTTTGTGTTCATGAGTTCTTATCATTCAGCTCCCCACTTACAAGGTTTGTTATATTGTCCAGGGAAGGCAAGATACAACAACTCAGCTCTTCTTTGTATTATGATTAACCTTGTTGTAAGTTTATAAAATGCAACTCCTGGGAAGGAAAGAATAAACAAACTGTTAATTGTTCTTCTGAGCTCAGACACACCTGAGCCTTGTCTGATTGCCCAAAGAGAGTTTAACACACTAGAGTTAAACAGAGAATAATTTGTAACAAAATAATAAACATTGTTTCTATTAAGCATTGATTCGTTGTGTTAATAGTTCATAAAATGTTACAATTTCTCAGGTTATTTTTATTACTATGTATCATTGCACTAGAACCCAGTGTCAATATAATTAGGAGGTCTGGATTCAGATCCTAAATTCTGATTTTAACGAGCTTTGTGACCATCTAATTTTGTTTCTCTTGACCATGTTTCCTTACTTTAAGTCAAAAAATTATAATCCACCATCTTAAGGTCCCTCTAAAATTTTATTATATTTTATATTCTTAAAGAACTGAATGGTCAAATTGCCTAACCTGTGCATTGAGGTTAAGTTATCATAAACATTTTAGCAGGAAATCCTGTGGACACAGGGTATAGTGAACAAGAGAGTAGAAATTCATCTTCCCTCATCCCATGTTCTCTAGTAAGATGTGAACTTTGCTTTGAGAAAGTTGCTCCTCATTTTCTTCCAGAAATTCATGATAAATGCATACCTCAGAGGCTTAGTTCAAAGCTCTTCTCTAGAAGGCATCCCCCCATTGGCTTCCTTTCATATAGCAAATGTCACAGCAGATGAGAGGTTTCCCTCTTCTTCCAACCCATGGTACAAATCCATACACAATAGAATGTTGAAACCCAGAACTCTAGAGAAGATACAGAATCTCATAGGGTTTAAGTTCCAGGAAAACTTGGGGGTGGGTTTGAAATAAAATGCCTCTGTATGAAACATGGCACCATGATTTCTTTCTAAGGCTGATGTGGCCCAGTGGCTACAAATATTAGGTCAACCCAGATGGAATTGAGTAAGTGATCTCTTTATAAAGGTGGTGTATTGAAACATCCTGATATTACATTTATAATTTCATGTTTGGATCCTTAAGTGGTTAAGTGGGTAGGGGTTGTGGTGAAGAGGAATACCATGGGAGGAACTGCAGAAAGTAGTAATGGGGCCAGGATGTGACCCCCAAGGTACATCTCCTCCTTTGGAAGAGACACTTCCAGGTCTTTGGGCAGGGATAGCAAAATGTTAGTTGCAATAAAAACTGGAATGTGTTTGGTTTGGGGTTTGCCCTGGGCCATTCTATGATCTCTCTGGAGCAGCCATAAGGCTAGGAAATAGAGCCAGGTGGTAAAGACCCAGTAAGGTGAGTTCTAAGAAACAGAGAGAAATAAGCAGAGGTGACAGGGCAAATAGAACAGTCAAGATGAGTCCAGAATGAGAAGCCACACCTGCTGTGGTGACAGAAGAATGGGGAAATAGAAAGATCAGCCTGTTGGGTGGGACCCACATATTTTTCAGTCAAATAAATGCTTTTCTTGGAGTGCAGGCTAGATATTATCTAGTTAGTAACTTACCTTTTAACTTTAAGCTGAGCTTTTTAACTCCACCTCCTCATACCTTTTGCTTATTTATTCAACAGAATTTCCACACTTATATATGATCAGGAATGTGCTATTTACTGTTAGAGTCTCTGGTCCCAAAGAATTTGCAATCATGTATTAAACCAACCAGAACAAAGAGATTTATATACAAGCCAAGTGCTACAGTATTGTCGAGGAAGGAATTACTAAGAATCCTTAAATACAGAGATATCAAGTAAGGAATACAAAAGAAAGTTAGAATAGCTGCCTTCCAAAATCTCTTCTAATTCTTAACAGTATATAATTTTGCTTGTTCCTGTCTTTCCTTTTCAAGTCTCATTACCTCATTTATTTATTAAGCAAACATTTGGCTTGCCACATTTCAGGCATTACATATGCCTGTTCATTTTATGTTCATAATAACTCTTTGTGGTAGGTGCTATTATCTTCATTTTATCTATGAGTAAATGACAGCACGGAGAAGAGAAGTTACTCTTAACATCTGGTAAGTGATTGAGCTGAGATTTGAACCAGAGACTATCTCCAGAGTCTGTGGTCTTAACCATTTCATCATGTTGCATGGTTTTGAATTTAAATAGATATTTGTTCACAGAAAAAGATAAAATTTGAGCAATGAACACAACACCTAGTTCTTATTAATTTCCTCTTGGATAGAAAAAGAGTTCATTTTCTCTCTTTTTAAAAAAACAAGAGTCAATTTCCTCTGAGTAGTTTTGGAACCTATATCATTTTAATTTTTGACTGTTCAGGAAATGAAAACACAGTGTGAGATGAGGGAATGATTTAGGTGTCCTTTAGGATTTTTTCCAAAGTGCAGACTATACTTTTGTGGAGCCAAAAGGGGCCATTCTTGTGTACACTTGGGCCAAAGCGACTCTCAGATCCACTATTCTCTAGGATATTCCAGTCTTTCCCTCACCAGACAACTACTGATGGGATGACATTTATGCATTCATACTATGCTGGTTGAGAGATGGGTGTATGTGGGAATGTAGGCTTGGTACCTGCTATTAATGAGCTTCTAATTTAATTGGGGAGACCACACACACACACACACACACACACACAGAGAGAGAGACACACACACACACACACACACACCCTTTTTTTAAATTATACTTTATGTTCTAGGGTACATGTGCACAACGTGCAGGTTTGTTACATATGTATACATGTGCCATGTTGGTGTGCTGCACCCATTAACTCATCATTTACATTAGGTGTATCTCCTAATGCTATCCCTCCTCCCTCCTCCCACCCCACAACAGGCCCTGGTGGACACACACACCCCCTTAATTTAACTTCACAATCACAGTCTAACAGTATCCCAAACAAGGGATTCAAGAACTGAAAGCTCCAGTGGGCAAACATTATGGCTGGGCTGTTTGGCTAGATGAGTAGAAGGCATATTAAACATACACAGTTCTGCAGATTCTCTTGGCTGAATCTGTCTCTAGAACCTTAACTTCTTCCACTCATTTGCTCTGCCTTAGCTGCTGTTACTGCTGCACCTCATAACATAATCTCATGACAGGTCCATGAGGGTCTAGCACCTGAGACAGACTCATTTCTTGCCTGGAGTCTCTGGCTTCTTCCATCACTTTGAGATTTGTATATCGTATCACACAGCTATGCATGAGCTGTGGCTTCTGAAGCAGCTTCCAAAGAGTCCAGAGAATACAATCTAGAAGTGTGGGAAAGTTGAGTTTAATGAGAGAAAAATAGGAGCTGGAAAAATTTGGGCAGATAAGTGTTGTCATCCCTTGGTATCCATAGGAGATTGGTTCCCAGACCTCCCTTGGATACCAAAATCCATGAATGCTCAATGCCCCAATATAAAATGGTATAGTATTAGCTTATAACCTATACACATCTTCCCATATACTTTAAATCATCTCTGGTTACTTACAATACTTAATATGATATAAATGCTCAGTAAGTAGTTGTCATACTGTGTTGTTTAGAGAATATTGACAAGAAAAAGTATACACGTTCAGTACAGATGCAATTAAAAAATATTTTTGATCTACAGTTGGTTGAATTCACAGATGAAGAACTCAAGGACATGGAGGGCCAACCACACTCTTTTCCTTTCTTCCTCTAATAGACTCATGTGAGACACAGCTTCTCTGACCAGTCTGTCTAGAGACATTCTGGGTAGCTGAGCAGGTGACCTCCAAGGGAGTGGCTGAGACTCTTCCAGCTCATTGTGAAGAAGAGGCCTTTGTTATGCATTGTCTCACATTGCTTGACATCTTTTCCTGTCTCATTGTCCTTCTCCTTCACTCTTGTTGTCCCAGGATTGTACTTCCCCACATAAAGGAATACCCTGTAATCTTTGCTCCAGTTTCCGTTTTCTAGAGGTCTTGGAATAAGGAAGAAGAAAGGACAGTCTTTGCAGAGTGTAGAACATAGAAAGGAATGATCTGGGCTGGAAACATTTATGTTGGAGGTAGCCAGGGTCAGGTTTTGGAGGGCCATGCTGAGGGCCATGTAGATTCTTTGAAGACCTTTGAGCAGAGGAGTGACATGATGGAAAGTGCGATTTAGGAAGGTAGATCGGGTGTGAATAGAAAATTGGAGTGCTATGAAGTTGGGAGAACTGCAGGCAGAAAGACTAGTAGGATGAGTATAGGACCAAGCTGTAGAAATGAAATGGCAGATGGAGAATCTTAACATGGCTTTAACTACCTTGGTGAACTAGGAAGCAAGGAAATTCACTAGAGGTGAGTAAGAGGAAGACAAAACTGAGGGGTGGATGGGGAGGAGAACTTCAGTGTACCCTCCTGAGGTCAGGTGGCATCATGTTGTTTCTTGCTGGGCCTGGCTGTGTGGCTCTAGGTCTTCTGCTCTCAGTGTGCAACCTAGGGCAACCGTAGAATTTCTCTTTTCATGATTAGTTTGTGTATTATAAGCAAATTGCCAAAAGACTGATCAGATATTTACGTGGTCTATTCAATTTGGATTTTGTTAACTAAATGTTGTTAATTTTGTAAAATTTTTTTTTTTTTGAGACAGAGTCTTGCTCTGTCGCCCAGGCTGGAGTGCAGTGGCACAATCTTGGTTCACTACAAACTCCACCTCCTGGGTTCCAGCGATTCTTCTGCCTCAGCCTCCCAAGTAGCTGGGATTACAAGCATGTGCCACCACGCCTGGCTAATTTTTGTGTTTTTAGTAGAAATGAGGTTTCTCACCATGTTGGTCAGGCTGGTCTTGAACTCCTGATCTCAAGTGATCTGCTCACCTCAGCTTCCCAAAGTGCTGGGATTACAGGAGTGAGGCACAACAAATTAAAATTAAAATTAATTTGTCAATTTTTGTTAATTAAAACTACTATCACAGAAACTGTTATTTACAGCACTTTTAATGAACAAACAGATAAGCCCTGTGGTTACATAGCAATTAACTTTTCTTCTGGTTGTGAAGCCAGAGTAACCACAGAAGAGTCATTTAGTCATGAGTTTTGTCTAGATTTTGCTGTTCATGAGAAGGCAGAAGTGGACTGAACAAGTCATATATTCATTCTGGACTTGAAATGCAGAAGTGTGTGCTCAGTTAGTTTAGTTTAAAAAAATTCTCAGTTACATTTAAAAATATTTTTGAGTATTTGAAAAAATTTAAGTACTTTATACACTGGCCAGTTATTGAATGCTTGAATGTTTGTTGAAGTTCCCTGTGTTCAGGACTGTTTGCTTCCCTAGAGGAGAAAATAATTAATGTTCTAAAACACGAATGAATGTATTTTATATGGTGAGACAGATACGCAGCAATAAACTATAAACTAGATGAGATAGTGTATCTACACAGCTCCTGAGTTGAGAAAAATTAAAGAATTCGTAAGCTAAACACACACACGTGCACACACACACACACACACACACACACAACCAGAAACACAGAAATAGGTCCCATAAGGAAAAAGGTAATTTATTGTACATGATGCTGTGGTTTCTGGCTGGCTAGTGACTAAAGTAAGAGTCTGGTTTTGACTCCTAGCTAAGCACAGGTGCCAAGGTGGGTCATTTTTCAAAGGGCAGTGTTCTCATGGTGGTAGCCCTTTTTCTCTAGCGTTCAGGTGGTGATGTTGATGCTTCTGAGGACATAGTACTTCCTCTGAGCCCTGACAACTGCGCTTGCACAGATCAAGCCTGACCAGAGATAGTGTGTCACAGCTTTTTGGCTGTATTCATTGGTAAAGAGTCAGTTGCTTGTCATCAGTAGTAACAAGTTTCAGTTTCATCACAGGAAAATGTGAGCCAGGAATGGCAATTAGAAATCAACCAAAGTTGGCTGGGTGTGGCCGCTCATGCCTGTCATCCCAGTGCTTTGGGAGGCCAAGGTGGGATGATTGCCTGAGGTTAGGAGTTTGAGACCATCCTGGGCAACATAGTGACACTGACTACAAAATATGTGTATATATATATATATATATATATGGAGAGAGAGAGAGAGAGAGAGAGGGAGAGAGAGGGAGGGAGGGAGAGATAGAGAGAGAGAGAGAGGGAGAGATAGAGAAATCAACCAAAGGCCTGTGGGAGACTGACCATCGTCACAGGTGCAAGGCTAAACAGGGTTGTGGGAATTTCAGAAATAGGGGGAGCATTGTAGTTTGAAGTGATGGAGGAGGGCCAAAAAGAAAAATAAAAAAACCCACCTCAGCAGGGAAATGTGAAGTACAAGAAACTTATGGAGGAAAACAGAACAAGATATGAAAACTTCTTTAGTTTTTAAATTTCTGCACACAGGAGAAAGTATATACTATGAGTTGGCTCCTTTCACCACACCAAGATGCCATGCTAGGAGCTTTGAGTGCTGCTTAAAATATTGCCACAAGGTCACGCAGCCTCTGAAGGAGCTTCTCAAGCTGGCCCTAAGTATTATGTTATTATCTTTCTGTGCTTTCTTTCTTCCCTGGAGAATAGGTTAAGTTTATGATCCCAACTCCTACTTCTCTGTAGATAATGCTTGCCTCTATTTCTCCAGCCCCCAATTTTCACCTGAGTTCAAACACTATTTTTAACTGCCTTCTTAGATGCCTTCATTGGTATGAAATCATTCAGAAATCATTGTGTCCAAGCCTGAATTTATCGTCCTTTAAAGCCTCCCTAAGTTGCTCCCAGTTTTATCTGTGTAATCCTGAAATAGCTTATCTTTCAGTCCCTATATACATTCATTACCTCATCCTATACAATTTCCTTGAAATAGTTCCTTACTTACTTTGTTTTATCTTCCTCCCCCTTTTTATTGTCACCTTTAAAACCTCACATTCTCAAATAACAACCTCTCACCTTATCTTCCTACTGCTAGATAGAGCCTCTCCAAACACTATTTCTACTATGAAACCATTTATTGCTTTCCATAGCCTAAATGGGAGACCGTGGACCCTGAGTGGCCTACAGAGAGGTAGGCTCAGTAAGTAGGAGATGGAGCGTGTCATAAAGGCGGCCGTCACCTCACACATATGGATTTCTCAAGTTTCATAGTGAGCTGACTCACTGTTCCATCAAAGTTGGAGACAATGATTGAAGTCAGAAACCTGGTGCAAATTTAGACACTTGGTGCAACCCAGTCAGAGGCCTGGGTTAAGTAGCCTGGTACAAATTTCAGATAAATACGTGGTCTCTGTTGTACTTATCACACATGAAATGGGAAGGTGAGAAGTAGAAATGGGATTATGCCACTGCAGGGTGGATTTGAATCAGACAAAGGAGAGACAGCTGAAGAGACACAGGGCTGTGAGACCGTGTATAAGTTAGTTTTTCCATTCCTTAAACCAGCACTAAGGCCTTTCCTGACAGGCATTTCCCCCTTCCTTGATTTATTTTTCTCCATACCAGTTATTCCTACCTGACACATTCTATGTTTTACTTTTGTTTTGTCTCCCCGAGTAGAATGAAAGCTCCATCAAGGCAGGGATTTTTGTCTGTTTTGTTCACTGCTGTCTCCCCAGTTCCCAGAACCATAACTGGCATAAGGCATGTGCTCAATATTTATATAAATATTTATACATATTTGTTGAACAAATGAATGCATACACTCTCTAGCATGAAATCTTATTTATTTATTGGTAAGTCTGACCACTTCTACCCTCAAACCTGTTAAATTTCTTTCTTTTCTAAGTAATTCCTTGTAGAATTTTCTACTTTCTCCTCAGCTATCCAAATTCCATCCTATTTTGGGTTCTTGTCAGGTTGCATTATTATTGGGAAGCTTTACCTGATGGAAAGCTGGAAACCTGGAAGCCTCCCAGGGCGCAGTAATCACGAGTCTCTCAGCTCTCCGGAGACTCTCGCTTTTTCTATCATTTGTCTTTGGAATTATCACATCCTCAGAGACTGCTGTGCATTGCTTTTCATTGCCTTTCTCTGACCCTAATCACACCTTTTCTGAACTTGATCTTCTCTTCCTCTCAGTGTTATACTCCCACAGGGATTGCTTTAGGTATGTGCATTTTGCTCATTCATGCGTTATTTAATTATTCAATACACACTCATCTAAACACTGTGGGAGACAGAAATAAATTAGGCCCAATAGAAGCCCTTAAGGAAATCATAGTCTAGTTTGATCCAGAGTATTAACTGATTAAGTTTTAAAATCCTTGAAGGTGGAAGCAGTTAAAAATATATTTGTGTGT
>NW_012117299.1:885081-904132 GCF_000951035.1 Colobus angolensis palliatus | reverse complement strand
ATGTCTGTGTGTGTGTATGTCTGTGTGTGTGTGTGTGTCTGTGTGTGTGTGTCTGTGTGTGTGTCTGTATGTGTGTGTGTGTGTGTGTTTCCACCATGCCTCCAATAATGCTAGGTACTCAGGAAGCTCAATAAATGTACCAAATAATGGAAGGACCTTAGAATTGGCTGGAATTTAGACTATTCTAATCTAACCACCCCACTGTATGGGTGAAGATATAAAAAGAGTGGTTTATTTATTACTTGCCTGCCAGATAACTAACCAAATGACTATGGGAGGGTCTGGGTTGACAGAAACCAGGGTCTTAGACTCCCAGATCAAATACATTATTGCTAAATCTCTATACCATTGTCAGAAACATACTACAGAAAACCAGGCTGATTTATGTAAAAATAATTGTGTTTGAAAGTACTGATTAAAATTCTAAAGGGCTAGTATTATTAAAAAGAAATGTCTTGGGTAAAAAGTGCTTAATATTCCTTGGATGCTCTCTTTCTTTAGAAGTAGAGAGTATAATGGAAGTAAATGCATCACAACAATGTAAAATTCTTTGTGATCACCAGGGTGTGACCCTGCCTCCAATAATCTACACAGCAGTTACTTCTGGAACCATTGCTTGAGATATCTAGAAACACTCTGGTGGCCCTACCTTGGCTATTCCTGGCTATGACTCTCTGCTCCAATCTCCTGCCTTATTCTCTTTACTTCTATTTAGTTAGTAGACATCCTTGGGAAGTAATAAACTAGAGCTTCAGGGGACCCAGCTTCCTGGTTCCTCCTGTGCGATCTTTAGAATACTGTGGCAGAAACCCCAATAATCTTGGACATTTGGGTTTGCATGTTTCATCCCTCTTCTGGATCTATGATCTTAGTTCTCAGCAAGGCTCAGCCCTCACTCACTCTATGTATTTTTTCAAATTCCTGGTGGTGTGCCAGTCGTTGCATGAAGAAGGGAAGGTTTGGTGACAGAGAGGGTGATATGGTTTCGCTGTGTCCCCACCCAAAATCTCATCTGGAATTATAATCCCCTTAATCCCTACATGTCAAGGGAGGGATCAGGTGGAGGTAATTGGATCATAGGGGTGGTTTCCCCCGTGCTGTTCTTGCGATGGTGAGTGAGTCTCACAAGATCTGTTGGTTTTATAAGCATCTGGCATTTCCCCTGCTTGCACTCAGTCTATTCTGCAGTCACGTGAAGAAGGATGTGTTTGCTCTCCCCTTCAGCCATGATTGTAAGTTTCCTGAGGTCTTCCCAGCCCTGCAGAATTATGAGGCAATTAAACCTCTTTCCTTTATAAATTACCCATTCGTGGGCAGTGCTTTATAGCACTGTGAGAGAGGACTAATACAGAGGGCTTCTTCCAAAGTAGACTTTAAGAGAAGGGTTTAGAAGTAGATTTTCCCATTATTAAAAACTGACTAATTTTGAGTAGTAGGTAAGTTACAGTACCTCTTTGACTGCATTTATTTCTGGGAATCTTGTGTGTAGAAAATCAATGAAAGACAAAATATATCTGTAAATACAAATTCATAAATTAAGGCTGGGAGCTGTATGTTTGCCCTTAAAGAGTGAGATTAAAAAACTATTAGCTGACCATAGAGACCTAGGAGTAGCAGGTGAAAGAGAATTTTGAGGGAGGCACCAGCAACAAAGAGGAATGTGGTCATTTTTTTTTTTTTTTTAACATTTTCCCTATGGTTTTCACATACTGTGTGGCAAGTAAAGACTGAGTTCTGCACAGAGATGGAACTTTTCCCAGAGCTATCAGGGAGATGACTTGCATTTATCTAGGAGAGGCTGTTACTTTTCCTCAATTTATTCAGTGATTAGAAAACAGCCTGTGATTTTTGTCTTCAGAGATGCATAGTTGTTTTCCATGAACAATAACCCACTGGCCAGATTTGGTCTAATGTTCTGAGAGGCTCTGGCTGTGGCAGAGATAGAAAAGCTCTACCACCCACAGGCATAGGAGGCTGCACCAGATTGGAAGGGGATAGAAGTCAGGAACAATTAAAGGGCATGCAGACACTGGAGTGAAGTGCTGATTTGGAAGCATGATTTATGTGTGGGTGTTCCCAGCCTGGCATGTGGATAGGTGTCCTGAGGCTAACTTTCTCCTTTTATTTTTGAAGTACACTGAGTGCTAGTCTCTGTGGATAGTTCCTTTCCAGAAGACAACACGGCAGCAGTTGGGCTGGTGGCTTGCTCATAGCCACAGAGGTCAACCCACAATCCTGGGTATGTTAGTGATGGTGGTGAGAGGAGGGGAAGAGGGAAATGCTTTGTACATTGAGTACCTCACCTTCCAGCATGGGATCCATAGCAGCTTTCGAACACCGGTCCCTTTAGAATCAAACACTGGCAATTTCGCTTTAATCGTAGGGCTATTTACTTCTTTTCCGCTACAATCTTGCAAGTTTTCAACAAGATTATGTGAAACTGCAGTTAACAATCTGCAAATTATGTCTCTTCAGACCAAATTGTTCTTTGCTGTTGATGAAAGGCTGTAAAAGCATTCTAGTTTTTAGTTCTTAGGTGAGCTGGAACTGATGGTGACTCTCTAGCTAAACTGAAACAAACTGCCTTTATCTCACCTGACCTTTTATAGGAGATGTTTATGTGTCTTTCTTACATCATTAGAGTACATAGTTTAGTTGGAGGACAGGACAGGGGCATTCTATTTTTTTATTATTATACTTTAAGTTCTAGGGTACGTGTGCACAATGTGCGGGTTTGTTACATATATATACATGTGTCATGTTGGTGTGCTGCACCCATCAACTCATCATTTATATTAGGTGTATCTCCTAATGCTATCTCTCCTCCCTTCCCCAACCCCCCGACAGGCCCCGGTATGTGATGTTCCCCTTCCTGTGTCCAAGTGATCTCATTGTTCAATTCCCACCTATGAGTGAGAACATGTGGTGTTTGGTTCTCTGTTCTTGCGATAGTTTGCTGAGAATGATGGTTTCCAGCTGCATCCATGTCCCTACAAAGGACATGAGCTCATCCTTTTTTTATGGCTGCATAGTATTCCATGGTGTATATGTGCCACATTTTCTTAATCCAGTCAGACAGAGGCATTCTTGTACCATGTTGTTGATTGAGAAAGAAGCAAGCAAGTGGCCTTATCCTTATGATGCTTGGTGAAGCAATAAGTATTGTGGAATCAATGTTATAAAAGCTGGCTCCCCATAACCTATTGCAGGCATCTAAAATCTAGATTAAGTCTAACCCAGATACAGTTTCAAGTAAGGCAGGGAGTCATATCATGTGATATTGTCACTCATCCCCATCATTTCTTCTTACTGCTATAAACAGGAAGATTTTGAATCTAAAAGTAAGACTTACTTGTTTGAACCTGCGATTCTGGCCCAAACTGTACCCACCACATTTCCACAGAGAAGGTTCGAGTCCCCGAATGCCTATGCCAAATGGATTCCTCCATTCTCCCAAGAATACAAATGATGACGAATTGACCAAAACTTCTGGACTTTTCTCTCTAGAACAGGTTAAATCCCTGAGTTAAGACAGAATTTCAAGTCTGAATCTCAGTTTTGGTTCTGCTGCTTCTCTGCAGTTGAGAGAATTTATGAAGCCAAAAAATGTACAGTGTCACCCCATACAGAATCAGAGCTGCATTTATTTTGCCCTTTGGCATTCCATTCAACACTGAGATATGTATTTCTCCAACTCAGGGTGGGAAAATATTTTCTAAGGCAGAGTGGGAGAGGTGCTGATTGGTGAAGAGTTTGTAGAGGTGAAAGTAGGAAGACTGACTTGTGAGCTGTCTCCAAGAGGAATGAAGGCAAAACATTTGATTTCCCTGTTTGTTTTTTCTTGCAGATACCTTGACTGTGAATAATAGTTTCAATAAGGAAGACAGAATGAGTTCTGACGGGAAGGTTGGGAGCTGTGACAGGCAGACGAAAAATGGAGCCAAATGACATGGAGATGTGTCATCACTGCTGGGTTTTACCTTGATCTACATTCAGTTATCTACTTCTTCGCGAAATGCTGGGCGCTCATTCAAGAAACAGCATATATGTTCTGACTGTGAAGTAATGGATGAACTTTTATGTGCAGTCTGTGGAAATAAATTTTATTACTTTCTTCTCACATTAACTCATCCATCCATTCAATAGCCATTTATTGAGAGCTCACTCTGTGTTAGGCACAGTGGTAAGTACCATAGGTTATCAATCGTGTATTTCCTAGAAGTTTTCTAGTAATGAACAATGTGCTTTTATTTTTAAATTTGCTTTGGTTTTATGACACACGCTAAAGGCTTCAAACAAAGAATCCCTGCATGAATAGAAAAGGTGAAGATAATTGTGATTAATTAATAAGCCTTATAGCTTTTTTAGATCCACATTTCAGTGGACCTAAAAAGGAACTGCCTTATTCACTATTTGAAATATTGTCTTGTTATTGCAAGCCAATTAAGAGTAAGATAAGACATTGATTGACCCTAGAGATGCTCTAGTTGTTGCTTAGAAGTAAAGGTAAATAGCCTCCTGTGTGCGTACTCTTCTGCATAACCAGCAGCAACTATAACAATTAAAACTTTCTATTTTTCAGCAGGGATTTTGTGCCTATCATTATTTGCTATGTGATGCTACTGTAATACCTGTGTAAGCTCACAGCCATGAATGTAGGAGATGTAATAGGAAAAGGAGACTGTGGATCAAAAATATTGAAACATGATAGAAAGGCACTGATGAAAGCATAGAATTACATATTATTGGGTGGGATGGTAGAGGAGGAGAAACAAAACTGTGACCACCAGTGAGAGAAATTATGAATAAGTTATCCTTCTCCTGATGGTTACAATGGAAGGAATGTAGGTGATGAGAGCGTCCAGTGGAGAGGAAGCACGGTAAGCAAGAATCAGTAGGTGACCCACGCCCTTCTAGTATCTGGGAAGGGCAAAGGTCGAAACTGATGCAATTGAAGCCAGAGTCACTGTTAGTAGAGAGCAAAGTTAGTGTGCAGCTGAGGGGCTCAAGGGAGGTTTCCCTGGCCACCTCCAAGGTCTAGTATATGGAGTGCCAGAGGGTGTTCTATAGAAAGAGTGGGCTGGCTACCCAGTGAAGAATGTGGCTGCGTGTGGGAGAGGACCAAATATATAATTTGCAGCAATATCTCGGGAAAGCTGAGAGGACCCAGATCTTGTGTGTCTGCCAGGGAAAGGGAGAATGAATTACTAGTTGTTGCACTAAGGTTACCCAGGAAATTTTATCATCTACGTGTAGACTGTCACTTACTGTTTGACTTACGTGATAATTTGGAATTTTATTTAAACATCTTAATAAAACTTTGTTAACAGACTTCCTAGTAGGAAGATTTGTCCTGTATTTTGAATGTTTCTCAATGCTGGGAAATGAAAATTTCCAACTGGCAGTATTTCATAATACGGTTTACCTGGGAAAATTAATATAAGAAATACAGTGATTTAAGTTTTATTCTGGAATTACACATTCCCCTTCTCCAGGGAAATGTCCCCTTAATTGTTCACAGCTGCTCAAAACTCAGTTTCACAGAAGGTTGAGCAGCAGCATATCCCAGATAAGAACAATGTGTCATGGAGCAATCTAATATGAGCACTAATGTGATCCCTCAAACCTTGGAGAATCAAAGAAAGAACCTCTCAGTTTGGAATAAATAATCAATTCTCAAGTAAAGCTTATGGGCGTTTGAAAAACACTCTGGTGTTATTTCTTCAGAGGTGCATGTTAATAAATGTCTTGGGCCCTCTCTTAACCGCAGGTGTCGTGGTGTTGGAAGAGTAACAATAACTCAGTCAACCAAGGCTTGTCTGAATACAATCCTACAGCAGCAGGAACTGTGGAGATATAGAAGTCAAGGAAGACCAGATTGTGAGGGAAGATGAATTTACTCCCAGGAATGTTGGGATTGAGAGTAATATTCTCCAATAATGATGGAAGACAGAACAGTAAAAGCCCACCAGCTCATTCTGTATGGTGAGATAAGAAAAAAGTCAAGGGCAGAAGTGAAACAAAAAATCATCACCAATGGCACATGTATACATATGTAACAAGCCTGTACGTTGTGCATATGCACCCTAGAACTTAAAGTATAAAAAGAAAAACCATCACCAAATTGAAAAGAAAACCTTTATAACAAAAACTAGATTGATACCTGACCTTTAGTAGTGGAAAGGTACCATTCCAATGAAGCATGAATTGAAAGGATTTCTTCTGAAAGCTAATTTACATTTTTCTTTTCTTTTTTTTTTTTCATTTTCAGTGTATTTTAGCAGGTGTGTCGTTCTACATGGTTAGTTTCTTTACCTCTTTGAAAAAAAAATGGGTCAGCTTGACACATCTGGATGAAAGAAATCCGTCAGGTGATTATGAGTGAAGCCAGATTAAGCCTTGTTATGAGGGGAGTATTAAGCCTTGTTATGAGGGGAGTATTTGGGGGCTTACCCTGAGGTGATATTTGATGGTTTAGCTGTGGCGGAATTTCCCTCCCAAGCTCAGCGTGACTGACACTGAACTCGCTACAGGGGAAGAGGACCTTTCCAAGAGGCGACAAGGACCTTTACCTGATACAGCACAATGGTTCTGGACTGGAAGGCCAGTCCCATTGATGAGGTTCCCAAAAGATGTCCAGGTCCTAATCCCTGGAACCTGTGAATATGTCACCTTATACATCAAAAGAACTTTGAAAACGTGATTGAGGTTAAGGACCTTGGAATGAGGAGATTACTTTGGATTATCTGGTTGGGTCCAAGCTAATCACATGAGTCCTTAAAGGAGGATAACCTTTTTTAGCTGAGTCAGAGAGAGATGTGATGATGAAAACAGGTTCAGAGAGATGCACTGTAAGAAGGACTTGACCAGCTGTTTTTGACTTTGAAGATGGAGGGAAGGGCCAGGAACCAAGGAAGCTGGGTAGCTTTTGGAAGGTGGAAAAAGCAAGGGAACATTCTCCCCCAGAGCCTCCAGAAAGGAGCTCAGTCCTGTTGACATCTTTGTTTTTATTTTTTATTTTTAGTAGCATTGAGGTCTCACTATGTTACACAGGCTGGTCTTGAACTCCTGAGCTCAAGCGATCCTCCCGCCTTGGCTTCCCAAAGTGCTGGGGTTACAGGCATGTGCCACCACATCTGGCCTCCTACTGACATCTTAACTTTAGTGCAGTGAGATTCATATTTGAATTTCTGACCGACAGAATCATAAGACGTAACTTTGTGTTGTTTTAAGATACTAAATTTTTGGTAATTTGTTATGGCAGCACAAGAAAACTAATATAGCATTGTATTATGCCAATATCATCTCTTTGTTGACTATTGCTATTATAATTTGTTTTATGGGTCTTGTGTAAAGAATCAAGCTATAATATTGGGTTAGCACCCTAAGGAAAACTTGGAATATAGAACATTATTTTAAAGACTGAATTAGGTAAATATACCTGCCAGTAAATACATTAACGAATTAATTAATATATTCACTGTTTTCACTCACAAATACTTTTTGAGCCCCTATTGCTAGCCAAACATTTTGTTAGATTCTGAGAAATGTCTGCTGGACAACATTATGACTATAGTTAATAACAATGTATCGTACTCTTGAAAATTACTAAGGGAGTAGATTTTAAGTGTTCTCACCACAAAAAGTAAGTATGTGAGGTAATGCAGATGTTAGTTAGCTTGATTTAGCCATTCCCCAGTGTATACATATTTCAAACCTTCATATTATACATGGATAAATATCTGCAATTTTTATTTGTCAATTAAAAACCCCTCAGTGAATACAGATTCTATTCAGTCCTCGAGGTGGAGCTTGTAGACTTGGTGGGGGGCCAGGCATCAGCTTTCAAACAGGCAGTTCCAACGTGTGGAGTGGGTAGGCTTATTCTCTTTGTTGTTTGCATGATAGGTATTTAGAGTGCACTTTCCTCTATTAAGTTAAGCCAGCTGCCAATCCCTCATTCAGTTTCCATCCTCCATGAATTTGCTCACATCTGTGGTCTAGTGTCACTCACTCTTTTCTTCTCTTCCTGAGGGCTTGTGCGGCTTATCTTCTTGGCTTTCTCTTAGGAACATGGTGCAGCTTGAGCCTGCATTATCCACCTGGGAAAATAGATCATAAAACAGTCCTTCTCTGTAGTAAGTGCTAAAGTAGGAGGAAGGGCGTAAGTCAGCTTCCTGAGCTATATATCTTTGTTTTCAGGAGCTGAGCTAGACACAAGCAGAACTTGCAAATAATTTACATTTCTTTCTGCTGAGGTGATTCAGAATAAGTTGCAACAAACATAAACAGGAATGGTGCAGTAAAAAAAATAATAATTTAGGTCATTTAAAAATTACTACCCATTATTTTCTAGATTGTAAATCCTAAGGGTGTTAGCTGATAAAATTTGTGAAGACATCTCTCCAAGTGATCAGCTTCCTAATTACGAGGGATACATCTGCTCAGGTAAGTACCTAGACAAAGAATAACTAGATTAATTCCTCAAGAGTCTTTTTATTTCCTCCCACCTCACTTGTTAACTATATAGAGAGATGGTAATAGGCATAGGGAAAAATACATCTGTTATCAGGAAAAAGTGTTTGGGAGTCTTAAACCCATGGAATTCTCTGCCTGTAAACTCTAATTGAGTATTTTTGTCTGGAGGGTTGGCCTTTAATTTTTTTCCTGTGTTTTAAGGTGATATCCTTTTCAAAACATGGTCTTGATTTATAGATTCAGCAGTGTTTAAATTGGCCAGAAAGAGAGTGTGAGAAATGGATGTGCTATAACTCATTTGTTTTCTGTTGGTCTTCCTTTTTCATTGCTGTCACGGTACATCACTGAGGCAAGTGTAGTCTCTTTGGCTAACCTCTGAATAAAGGGCACTGTGGCTACTGGAGGGGAGCATGCAGAAGTGATGAATGAATGACAGAAAAAATGTGAGTTGAGTCCATTCAGGGAGGTGATTTGTGGCCATATGATAAAATGTGCAGATGTTAATTGCTCTTCTATTTCTCACACATGATTACCTTGTTGCTGTACACCGCCTGTGTGTGCTTGCAGAAAGTACATAATAGATGTTGCAGATAGGAGGCACGAAGAGGGTGTAGTGTGAGAACACAGGCACTGGGAGTGGGCAAGTGACAGATCAGAGGAAGAGAAGGTGGCAAGCCTGGGCAGAGGAAAAGAACAATATTCAGGCTAGGAGGGCAGGCAACTACAGCTTGAGAATATCACAAAGCCCCTAAGGCAAGGCTATGAATTTGATATGGGGTTTCCCAGTATTCCACCTTGCACATGAATAAATCATTTCATCTATTCTGAAGTCTCAAGTGTCTAACCAGAAATTTCATTTGAAATGGAAAAGTCAGAAATCATCCCCACCCTCTAACTGATTTGTTCATGACAGTTTCTATACTGAAGTAACATGTCAAGTCTAGTGTAGATTGCGTGGGTTGCCTGAGGAGACTAAATGCCCAGGATACATCTCTGGGCCACTGAAAATGCAATCATTTTGAGACAATGAGGAGCCTGTAAAGAGTATCTAATAAAAGAAAACACAGTGGAACCAGGGAAAAATCTGGAAAGAGTGGTCTCATGAAAGCCAAAAGAGGAGAGTTTCAAAGAGTGAATTGTGAATAATTGGGAAATGGAATAACATGTATAGAGAAATGTGTCTATTGGATTTGCAAACATGGAACAGCTTCATGTGCATGATTTGGAAGGAAGCCAGATTAGAGCGGGTTTGTTCATTAACTGATTCGTGATGTTCACACATATTTCTTTGAGTACCTAACATGCACCAGAGATTACTTTGGTTGTGGGGGATTCATTGGTGCAAAAGCAAGCATGATTCCTTGTGGGATCATGATAGCTTATGTGGGAAGACAATTTTCCAATCACATTCCTCCTAGGTTCCCGGCCATCTAGCCAAACCATAGGTCACAGCCCATGAATTGGTATATACTCAACTATTTGGCTATTTCTCCTTCCAAGCAATGAATGGTCAGGTGCACTGCTCAGATTTCTGCCCCCTGGGAAAATTTCCTTTCACTACTTTTCTCCAGGAATGTTCCAAAGAGGGCCTGTTGTACTGGAGCCATCCACTTTTGAGTAGTGCTTGCATATCATGCAGAACCATCTGCAAACCAAGTGCAAGTCTTCCCGTCTTCTGTCAAGTGATCATAGGGAACTCCCCATGAGGCCCTAGGTGCTGTCTGGGAGAGAGAAGTTAGCATAGCAGATGTGGGAGCTGTGGGCATTTGGGTCACTTCTTTATGTAATTTACTTATGCTTTCGGGGTCTTTTTGGGTTCCATCACATACATTACTTCCATTTGATGATGGAGTACTGCTGTGCACACCCAATTTTATGGCTTGGTAGGTGAGATAACATCTAGTTCATAATGGGGAGCTTAGATTGCATGGTAAGTTGGTGGCTCATGGTTAAGCATTCTGTCTCCACCAAGGTCCAGTAGTAGGCTAGGAGCTGTTTCTCAAAAGAGGACTAGTTGTCCACAGAGGATAGGCAGGTCTTTGCTCCAAAATCCTAAGGGCTTGTGCAGCAGGTGCTTGCAAAAGGCTTTAAACAGCATTCCTATCTGTCACTGACACTTCAAGCACAATCTGATCTGCTGGATCTTATGGTTCAGGTGCCAGAGCAGCTTGCATGGCAGCCTGGACCTGTTGTAGAGCTTTCCCTTGTTCTGAGCTCTATTCAAAACTAGCTGCATTTTGAGTCACTCAACAAATGAGCCAGAGTAACACAGTCAAAAGAAAAATATGTTGCCTCCAAATCCAAAGAGGCTCACTAGATATTTTGTCTCCTTTTCAGTCATACAAGGGTCCAGTTGCAACAACTCACCCTTCACCTTAGAAGGGATATCTCAACTTGCCACACACCACTGTAACCCCAGAAACTTCACCGAGGTAGATACCTGATTTTTTCTTGGATTTATTTCCCTCCCTCTGATGCTCAAATGTCTTACCAAGATGTCTAGAGTTGTAGCTACTTCTTGGTCACTAGACTCCATTAGGATGAAGTCATTAATGTATTTGCTCAGTGGAATAGAAGGGAAGGGAAGAGGGGAAGGGAAGAGTGATTAGGAATCTTGGAAATAGCTGCTAATAGCATGGTCATTCATGCCTGTAGTCCCAGCATTTTGGGAGGCCAAGGCGGGCTGATCAGTTGAGGCCAGGAGTCAAGATCAGCCTGGTCAACACAGTGAAAACCTGCGTCTACTAAAAATACAGAAAATGAGCTGGGTGTGGTGGTGCATGTCTGTAATCCCAGCTACTTGGGAGGCTGAGGCATGGGAATTGCTTGAACCTGGGAGGTGGAGGTTGCAGTGAGCCAAGGTTGCACCACTGTACTTCAGCCTGGGTGACAGAGTGAGACTCTGTCTGAAAAGGAAAAAAAAAAAAAAGATTCCTGCAAACGAAATTATGATATAGGTAAGAAGAGTTGATATATCCCTGAGGTGGGACAGTGAAGATGTACTGTAGGCTCTGCCAGCTGAAAGCATACTGCTTCTGCTGGTCTTTACTAGTGGGTATCAAGAAATACCAGGAAAATAAAAGGTATCAGGGGATGTATTGGTGTGCTCAAGCTATGAAACCACACCTGGTATAGCAGCTGCAGTTAGAGTCATTGTATTAATCTCACAACGATCTGTCATTCATCTGTCTTTTACAAAGGCCAAATAGGTCTTTGAATGAGGATATGGTGGGAATCATCACCCTTGAATCTTTCAAGTCCTAAGAGTGGACTGATGTCTGCAATCCCTCCAGCAATGTGGTATTGCTTTTGGTTTACTATTTTCTTAGATAGAGGCAGTTTTAGTTGTTTCCACTTGTCCCTTTCTACTGTAGTGGCCCTTTCTACTGTAGTAGCCCTTACACCATAGGTCAACGAACTAATGTGGGGAGGCTGTCACCTGATGAGTATATCTACTCCAATTATACATCCTGGAACTGGGAAAATAACTACAGGGTGGGTTCAGGGGCATACAAGGCCACTGTGATATAGACCTGAGTTAAAACTCCATTGATTACCAGACCTCCATAAGCCCCTTCTCTGATGAAACACAGTGATGTTTGAAGTGTCCTGGAATTAGTGTCAGTTCAGAACCAGTGTCCAGTAGTCCCTGAAAGGTCTGATTTTCCCCTCCCTTCAGTACATACTTACCTTTGTAAAAGACTATAGATCTCTTTGGGAGAAAGATTAACAGTCTAAATATTTGACAGTATGCTAGGTCCTTCCTCAAGGGGAACCATCTTCCCCTTTATTCAAGGGGTCCTTGATCTATAGATTGGCTCATCAGAAAGTTAATTGAGGGCCTGTGACTCCTTTGTTTTTTTGATTCACTTTAGAATTTGGTTCACTTGACCTAGATATTTTCTGCTTACATAGATGAAGTAAGAATTTAGTAGGCTTCTTATCTCTTTAGCTTGTAGGAACGCCATGATCATTTAGTCAATCACACAGGATGATTACCACTTTGACTCTGCTCTTCATCATGGTGACCACACACACCTTGCCTTTGGCTTCTGCCACCCTGGGATCCAATTACTACTATTGTATTTAGATTTCCCAGTTCAGGGGCTGCAGTTGCCATTGTAGGATCTGGTCTACAGAGAAGAGGGATCATAGCGATCTTCCTATGTAAGAGCTCCCCTCAAAAATTTATTTCTCACAGTTGTGGTGAAAGGTGTGTCTTCTGGACCCTGCCAGAGTGGGTGAGTAGACCTTAAATGACACATTTACTCCAAAATTCCAATCTCCCTAGGCCTTTGAATCCCTTTCTCTACATTAAACCAAGGCAAGTCGAGCATTTCTAGCACTGTAGGCCACCTTTTGATCCACGTTTTAGCCAACCACACAAACTGTTAGAGCCCTTTCTACTTTCCTGAGCTGCAACAGTAAGTGCAGAATCTCTGCTTAGTGGGCTCATATCAATACATTTAGCCGTATCCAGCTTTATGTTCTTTCCACCATTATACCGCACTCTTAATATCCATTCCCACATATGTTCCCCAGATTTCTGTTTGTACAAATTAGAAAACTCAAGTAGTTATTTTGGAGAGTAGCACACCTTAAGGGTCACAATTTGTACCTCACCATTAGGGTCCTGCTGAGACTTGAGTCTAGGTATAAGTCTAAAATTCAAATGGGTTTTGGGGATGAGTCCTGAGGAGAATCAGCATTGCCTCGTGAGGCAATGGACTCAGAGGAGGCCATTACCTTTTCCTCAGACAATGCAGGGTTAATCCCTACAGATGAGGGTGGAGAGGCTGCTGCTACTGACAAAGAAGATTCATCAGAATTTACAGGCTTTTTTCCTTCACCCCATTAGGTTCTTCCCACATATTCCCATTGCAACTTCAGGATCCCATTCTTTCCTAATCGATGCCTTCACTCTATCAGTGGACAAAATAACCAAATAAACTTTTTTTAAAAAAAGAGATATGCTGGGCGCGGTGGCTCAAGCCTGTAATCCCAGCACTTTGGGAGGCCGAGACGGGTGGATCACGAGGTCAGGAGTTCGAGACCATCCTGGCTAACACGGTGAAACCCCGTCTCTACTAAAAATACAAAAAACTAGCCGGGCGAGGTGGCGGGCGCCTGTAGTCCCAGCTACTCAGGAGGCTGAGGCAGGAGAATGGCGTAAACCCGGGAGGCGGAGCTTGCAGTGAGCTGAGATCCGGCCACTGCACTCCAGCCTGGGTGACAGAGCGAGACTCCGTCTCAAAAAAAAAAAAAAAAGAGATATATAGTAAATGGTGTTGAAAAATATGACTTACCAGGTATCAAAGCATAAAATAATGTTACAGGAATTAAAGATGTATGTCTCAGGCTGGGTGTGGTGATTCATGCCTGTAATCTCAACATTTTAGGAGGCCAAAGCAGGAGGATCACTTGAGGCCAAGTGTTCAAGACCAGCCTCGTTAAAAAAAAAAAAAAACCAAAAACCCAAAACAAGTATGTCTATGACTTCCAGATAAGCAAATAGATGAGTGGACCAAAATAGATTCCAAATCAGACTTACGCTTATATGAATGAGTAATACTTTTAATGAGTAGCAAAATGAACAATCACAAATGCTTCACCTTGACCTAGAATGGATAAGAGTGGATATTGATTATATATATTTACCTTCATCACCTGGACATCCCTCAGAACATCAGAGAATAGGAGACAAATCCTACAAATATTCAGGGTCCTATCACATCAATAAAATATTTAGGGGTTTAATGGCCTGGAGCATGCCAGGACATTACTTTCAAAATAAAGGGCAGATTATTGTACTTTGTCCTTCCTATCAAGAAGGAAAACAATACATGATAGGCTGGGAAAGTAATTTGCATTGTAATTCAGTCACTCACAGGATACAGAGTTTGGGTGTGGTTTTCAGTTACGTCAGTTCTGCAGCTACAGGAGATAAATGTCTTAGGGCAGATACAGAAACTTTCACGTCATTTATGCAAAAAACTTTAATCCTTGAACTCATCCTTTTCTTTCTCCATTTTGTTCAGTGACAAGGAACAACCAGCCAATCTCATTATACTCATTAGTTTGACAACGATGCTCAAACTTTTTATATACATGGTCGCTAGATACTTGCTCCTTATCAGTGTTTGGTTGGGAGTATTCAATGGCCATATTTTGTGTATCTCCATTATTTGTGATAGTCGAGATCACACTAGGGACTACTAATGCTCTTTTTACTACTGGAAATAGAGTCTTCAGTATGTTTAAAACTAGCTAGATTAGAGAGCCAATTTCAGAAACTCTAGAACCAATTCAGAAAATTCATCCTGCAGATTCTGTTCTTCTAGAACCACTTTCAGAACCAAAATCTGTTATTAGTCAGCATTCGGCAGAGAAGCTGAATTAATGATCTCTATCTATATATCTATTATCTATCTATCTATCTATCTATCTATCTATCTATCTATCTATCTATCTATCTATCTATCTATCTACCTATCTAATCTATTTACCTATTTCCTAAAAGATTTATATATATCTCAAGATGTTGGTTATAAGGAATCAACTCATGACTTTGTAGGCTGGCAAGTCCAAAATCTGCAGAGCTCTTTTCTCAGTTAGAAGGCTGTCAGGCAGAGGAATTATTTCTTGGAAGAGGTCAACCTTTTTCTATTGAGGCTTTCAACTGATTGGATGAGGCTCACTTACATTGTGGAGGATCATCTGCTTTACTTAATCTATTGATTTAAATGTTAATCTCTTCCCAAAACATCCTTATGAAAAGACTCAGAACAATATTTGACCAAATATCTGTGCATCCCATGGCTCAGTCAAGTTGACACATAAAATTATCAAAGTGAGCTAGTCACATGGTAATTGCTATGTGACCATATATATGAGTTAGTGTAGTAGTGGTGGATGACAATGACACGCAGATCTAGGCTAGCTGCTCATGTGTCCTTTTTGAACTCTCTGGCTTTGTTCATGCTCAATCCCAGATGTGGCACTTGCACATTTTAATGGCCTGCTTCTGGTTCCATCTAACCTCATGATTTTGTGGATCTGACAGCTCATGATCAGTAGTTCCGGCCACTTGTCCACTTGATGCCCCATGAACAAGCTCTCCATCTCTAGTAGGGTTCAGTAGAATAGCAGAATTTGTTGTTCATAAGCTAAATAATTCTCCACTGCAGGGAGCATAATCTTGCTCTCTCGTTAGTGTTTGTCATAAACTTTGCACGACATCTTTCCCCACCAATGATGTCTCTAATGCAATAATGACTACTGGTTATAGGATTAAAAAAGCAGGGCCACTTGCACCAGAATCTAGTCCTATTTCACAGTTTTTCTCTGCTCTAGGCCCTACTCAAAGCTGTAAGCCTTTCATGTATCCCAGTGAATGGGCAGAACCAATATCTTAGGTGTGCAATACACTATCTCCAGAACTTGAACAAGTCTATTACGGGTTGTATTCCTTCTTGGTGGGAGGCGCAAAGTACAAGAATCTGTCCTCTATTTTGGAGGTAACATCATGGCATACTTCAGGCCACTAGCCCCTACAAATTTTATTGATGTGACGGGACCCTGAATATTTGTCCCCTATCCTCTGTTGCTCTGATGGATGCCTAGGTGATCCAGGTAAATGTATATAGTCAATATCCACTGTTACCCATTCTAGGTAAATGTGAAGTCTTTGTGAACTTTTTATTTTGATAGGGTTGGAAAATAATGCATTTATTAGATAAATTTTAGTAACATTTATGGAACATTTCTTCATTTTACTACTTGTTAAAATGTTAATTCTTATATTCGTAAGTCTGATTTATAATTTCTGTATTGGTCCACTCATCTTTTTGCTAAATTTAGTGCAGATATATACTTCTTGAATTCCTGTGACATTATTCTATGCTTTGATGCCTATTAAGGCATGTTTCGCCACACCATTTATATATTTCTTTGTAAAAAATATTTTTGGTTATTTTTGCAAATTTTTTATTCCACAAACACTTTGAGATTAGTTTGAAAAGTTCCAAAAAAGAAAGCCATGGTGGAAATTTTGCTGGGATTAGACTAACTTTATAGATGATTTTACTGTTGAACAAATGACTCAGAGAATATGAATGTACAAACATAAAAAACTTAGAGGAAGTTTGAGTCATAGACACACTGATAATTTCTGATAGAAGTAAACAGACAAAACTCTATCTTTAAATAAATGTTCTAAAACTCAGCAGCCATATATCTTCTCCTCTGATGGGGACAACCTTCTTCATGAGCTACAAAAGACATTTGCCCACAATTTCTATTGAGGGGCTTTCTTAGCACTGTTTCTGGGCATTTTTTTCATTTTATAATTGTTTTTAACAGGTCATGTAGAGGATTCAGAAACAAAATATATAATGGGCACAGTAATAAGGCCCTTAATTTCTCCCTCAGGAGTGAAGCTTTTACCAAGTTCTGGGAGTACTGCCAGCAAATAACCCTCAGCTTTCAGTCCACACTGCGGGAAATGCCTCAGCTGAAGTCACTTCTCTGAAGAGCAAGCTCCCTGCTCAAGGAAGCCAGTCCCCAAACATAATGTTGAATAAAAACAATAAGAGCAGATGTTTTTACCCTGTTCCCAATTTTAGGGAGAAAACATTAATATTTCACCACTAAGAAAACACAGGGCCAGGCGCGGTGGCTCACGCCTGTAATCCCAGCACTTTGGGAGGCCGAGGCGGGCAGATCACGAGGTCAGGAGATCGAGACCATCCTGGTGAACACAGTAAAACCCCGTCTCTACTAAATGGTGGCGGGCGCCTGTAGTCCCAGCTTCTAGGGAGGCTGAGGTAGGAGAATGGCGTGAACCCGGGAGGCGGTGGAGCTTGCAGTGAGCGGAGATCGCGCCACTGCACTCCCACCTCGGCGATAGAGCGAGACTCCATCTCAAAAAAAAAAAAGAAAACACAAACTTTTTGTTTTCTTAATGCCTAATTATGCATTATGCCTAATAAAGGCATGCCTTTATTAGATTGTAGAATATCCATTCTATTCCTAGTTTGTGGAAAGGTTTTTTACTTCTTTTCAATCATGAACAGATTTTTGTGTTTGGTTAATATTTTGCTTTTTCTTGATAATACAAATTTTCTTTAATCTATAATTTAGTGTGATACATCAAACATTCCTTTTTGTTTTTTTATTTTTTGGAGACGGAGTCTTGCTCTGTTGCCCAGGCTGGAGTGCAGCTGTGTGATATCTGCTCACTGCAACCTCCACCTCCCAGGTTCAAGTGATTCTCCTGCCTCAACCTCTTGAGTAGCTGGGATTACAGGCACGTGCCACCAAGCCCAGCTAATTTTTGTATTTTTAGTAGAGACAGTGTTTTACCATGTTGATCAGGCTGGTCTTGAACCCCTGACCTCGTGATCCGCCCACCTCAGCCTCCTAAAGTGCTGGGATTACAGGCATCAGCCACCATGCCCAGCCTGGACATTCTGATATGTTAAGCCGACTTTGGTTTTTTGGAATAAATCCTTTAATCATGATGCATTTAAAAAAAATGTTTTAATTGATTTGCTAATGTTTAGTTTTTTAAAGTCCAGATAAGTTAGTCTGTGTTTTTTTCTCTTTAAAGAGTCTTTGTCTTGTTTTATTATTTGTTTTGTCAGTTTTGTTGTTATGTTTTTCAAGAAATTTGTGCATTCATCTAAGTTGTCAAATTTATTGATAAAAGTTGGTCAAAATGTCCCATTATTATTATTTTTAATATCTATACACTGTAGAAATGTACTTTCTTTTTTCTGATATTTGGAGATTCCTCTTTATTTTTTGTTAATCTCTTGCTAAAGATTTATCAATTTTATTACTCTTAAAAACAGAAACCTTTGACTTTTTTTTTTTTTTTTTGTGATTCTGGAATCCCAGTTTATAATTTTCTTGTTTTTGTCATTATACTTTATGTTCTAGCGTACATGTGCACAACGTGCAGGTTTGTTACATATGAATACATGTGCCAAATGACGAGTTAATGTATTAACTTGTCATTAACATTAGGTATATCTCCTAATGCTATCCCTCCCTCCTCCCTGCACCCCACAATAGGCCCTGGTATGTGATGTTCCCAGCCCTGTGTCCAAGTGATCTCATTGTTCAATTCCCACCTGTGAGTGAGAACATGCGGTGTTTGGTTTTCTGTTCTTGCAATAGTTTGCTGAGAATGATGGTTTCCAGCTGCATCCATGTCCCTACAAAGGACATGAACTCATCCTTTTTTATGGCTGCATAGTATTCCATGGTGTATATGTGCCACATTTTCTTAAACCAGTCTGTCATTGATGGACGTTTGGGTTGATTCCCAGTCTTTGCTATTGTGAATAGTGCTACAATAAACATACGCGTGCATGTGTCTTTATGGCAGCATGATTTACCATCTTTTGGATATATACCCAGTAATGAGATGGCTGGGTCAAATGGTATTTCTAGTTCCAGATCCCTGAGGAATCGCCACACTGTCTTCCACAATGGTTGAACTAGTTTACAGTCCCACCAACAATGTAAAAGTGTTTCTATTTCTCCACATCCTCTCCAGCACCTGTTG
>NW_012117299.1:883625-884994 GCF_000951035.1 Colobus angolensis palliatus | reverse complement strand
TGATGGTAGTTTCTTTTGCTGTGCAGAAGCTCTTTAGTTTAATTAGATCCCATTTGTCAATTTTGGCTTTTGTTGCTGTTGCTTTTGGTGTTTTATACATGAAGTCCTTGCCCATGCCTACATCCTGAATGGTATTGCCTGGGTTTTCTTCTAGGGTTTTTATGTTTTTAGGTCTAACATTTAAGTCTCCAATCCATCTTGAATTAATTTTTGTATAAGGAGTAAGGAAGGGATCCAGCTTTCTACTTATAGCTAGCCAATTCTCCCAGCGCCATTTATTAAATAGGGAATCCTTTCCCCATTTCTTGTTTTTGTCAAGTTTGTCAAAGATCAGATGGTCGTAGATGTGTGGTATTATTTCTGAGGGCTCTGTTCTGTTCCACTGGTCTAATCTCTGTTTTGGTACCAGTACCATGCTGTCTTGGTTACTGTAGCCTTGTACTATAGTTTGAAGTCAGGTAGCGTGATGCCTCCAGCTTTGTTCTTTTGACTTAGGATTGTCTTGGCAATGTGGGCTCTTTTTTGGCTCCATATCAACTTTAAAGTAGTTTTTTTTCCCAATTCTGTGAAGAAAGTCATTGGTAGCTTAATGGGGATGGCATTGAATCTATAAATTATCTTGGGCAGTATGGCCATTTTCACGATATTGATTCTTCCTATCCATGAGCATGGAATGTTCTTCCACTTGTTTGTGTCCTCTTTTATTTCACTGAGCAGTGGTTTGTATTTCTCCTTGAAGAGGTCCTTCACATCCCTTGTAAGCTGGATTCCTAGGTATTTTATTCTCTTTGAAGCAATTGTGAATGGAAGTTCATTCATGATATGGCTCTCTATTTGTCTGTTATTGGTGTATAAGAATGCTTGTGTTTTTTGTACATTGATTTTGTATCCCGAGACTTTGCTGAAGTTGCTTATCAGCTTAAGGAGATATTGGGGTGAGGTGATGGGGTTTTCTAAATGTACAATCATGTCAACTGCAAACAGGGACAATTTGACTTCTTCTTTTCCTAATTGAATACCTTTATTTCTTTCCCTTGTCTGATTGCCCTGGCCAGAACTTCCAACGTTATGTTGAATAGGAGTGGTGAGAGAGGGCATCCTTGTCTTGCGCCAGTTTTCAAAGGGAATTCTTCCAGTTTTTGCCCATTCAGTATGATATTGACTGTGGGTTTGTCATAAATAGCTCTTATTATTTTGAGATACGTTTCTTCAATACCGAATTTGTTGAGAGTTTTTGGCATGAAGGGCTGTTGAATTTTGTCAAAGGCCTTTTCTGCATCTATTGAGATAATCATATGATTTTTGTCTTTGGTTCTATTTATATGCTGGATTATGTTTATTGATTTGCATATGTTGAACCAGCCTTGCA
>NW_012117299.1:882410-883211 GCF_000951035.1 Colobus angolensis palliatus | reverse complement strand
TTGTATCTTTGTTCTCATTGGTTTCAAAGAACATCTTTATTTCTGCCTTCATTTCGTTATGTATCCAGTAGTCATTCAGGAGCGGGTTGTTCAGTTTCCATGTAGTTGAGTGGTTTTGATTGAGTTTCTTAGTCCTGAGCTCTAGTTTGATTGCACTGCGATCTGAGAGACAGTTTGTTATAATTTATGTTCTTTTACATTGCTGAGGAGTGCTTTACTTCCAAATATGTGGTCAATTTTGGAATAAGTGCGATATGGTCCTGAGAAGAATGTATATTCTGTTGATTTGGGGTAGAGTGTTTGTAGATGTCTATTAGGTCTGCTTGGTGCAGAGGTGAGTTCAATTCCTGGATATCCTTGTTAACTTTCTGTCTCATTGATCTGTGTAATGTTGACAGTGGGTTGTTAAAGTCTCCCATTATTATTGTGTGGGAGTCTAACTCTCTTTGTAAGTGTCTAAGAACTTGCTTTACAAATCTGGGTGCTCCTGTTCTGGGTGCATATATATTTAGGATAGTCAGCTCTTCTTGTTGAATTGATCCCTTTACCATTATGTAATGGTCTTCTTTGTCTTTTTTGTTCTTTGTTGGTTTAAAATCTGTTTTATCAGAGATGAGGATTGCAACCCCTGCCCTTCTTTGTTTTCCATTTGCTTGGTATATCTTCTTCCATCCCTTTATTTTGAGCCTATGTGTGTCTCTGCACATGAGATGGGTCTCCTGAATACAGCAAACTGATGGGTCTTGAGTCTTTATCCAATTTTCCAACCTTCATCTTTTAATTGGACCATTTAGTCCATTT
>NW_012117299.1:861676-881795 GCF_000951035.1 Colobus angolensis palliatus | reverse complement strand
TGCTCTTCTTGAGGAGTATCTTTGTGGTGTTCTCTGTATTTCCTGTATTTGAATGTTAGCCTGCTTTGCTAGGTTGGGGAAGTTCTCCTGGATAATATCCTGCAGAGTGTTTTCCAGCTTGGTTCCATTCTTCCCATCACTTTCAGGTACACCAATCAGATGTAGATTTGGTCTTTTCACATAATCCCATATTTCTTGGTGGCTTTGCTCATTTCTTTTTACTCTTTTTTCTCTACACTTCTCTTCTCGCTTCATTTCATTCATTTGATCTTCAATCACTGCTACTCTTTCTTCCAGTTGATCGAGTCGGTTACTGAAGCTTGTTCATTTGTCATGTAGTTCTTGTGTCATGGTTTTCATCTCTATCAGGTCATTTATGGACTTCTCTGCATTAGTCATTCTAGTTATCCATTCGTCAAATCTTTTTTCAAGGTTTTTAGTTTCTTTATGCTGGGTTTGTAGTTCTTCCTTTAGTTCTGAGAAGTTTGATCGACTGAAGCCTTTTTCTCTCAACTCATCAAAGTCAGTCTCTGTCCATCTTTGTTCCATTGCTGGCGAGGAGCTACGGTCCTTTGGAGGGGAAGATGCGCTCTGATTTTTTGAATTTCCAGCTTTTCTGCACTGCTTTTTCCCTATCTTTGTGGTTTTATCTACCTTTGGTCTTTGATGATGGTGATGTACAGATGGGGTTTTGGTGTGGATGTCCTTTCTCTTTGTTAGTTTTCCTTCTAACAGTCAGGACCCTCAGCTGCAGGTCTGTTGGAATTTGCTTGAGGTCCACTCCAGACACTGTTGGTCTGGGTATCAGCAGTGGAGGCTGCAGAAGAGAGAGTATTGCTGAACAGCAGGTGTTGCTTTCTGATTGTTGCTCCAGAAGCTTCGTCTCAGAGGTGTACCCGGCCGTGTGAGGTGTGAGGTGTCTGTCTGCACCTAGTTGGGGATGTCTCCCAGTTAGGCTCCTCGGGGGTCAGGGACCAACTTGAGCAGGCAGTCTGTCCGTTCTCACATCTCAACCTCCATGCTGGGATAATCACTACTCTCTTCAAAGCTGTCAGACAGGGACGTTTACATCTGCAGAGGTTTCTGCTGCTTTTTGTTTAGCTATGCCCTGTCCCCAGAGGTGGTGTCTACAGAGGCAGGCAGGCCTCCTTGAGCTGCAGTGGGCTCCACCCAGTTCGAGATTCCCGGCCACTTTGTTTACCTACATAAGCCTCATCAATGGCTGGCACCCCTCCCCCAGCCTCACTGCCGCCTTGCAGTTAGATCTCAGACTGCTGTGCTGGCAATGAGGGAGGCTCCGTGGATGTGGGACCCTCTGAGCCACTTGTGGGATATAATCTCCTGGTGTGCCATTTGCTAAGACCCTTGGTAATGCACAGTATCAGAATTGGAGTGACCCGATTTTCCAGGTGTTGTGTGTCACAGTTTCCCTTGGCTAGGATAAGGAATTCCCTTCCCCCTCGCCCTTCCCAGGTGAAGTGATGCCTCGCCCTGCTTTGGCTCTTGCTTATTGGGCCACACCCACTGTCCTGCACCAACTGTCTGACACGCCCCACTGAGATGAACCTGGTACCTCAGTTGGAAATGCAGAAATCACCTGTCTTCTGTGTCACTCAGGCTGGGAGCTGGAGGCTGGAGCTGTTCCTATTTGGCCACCATGTGCGGCCCCCACCCTTGACTTTTTTATTGTTTTGAAAATTTTAACTTTATTGATTTCTATTTGTATTTTTATTTCTTCTATTCACTTTGAGTTTTATTTGCTCTTTTAAAAAACTAGTTTCTTACGGTGGAAACAGAGTTTATAGCTTCCTTTTTTTCTAAATAGGTGCTGAAAGCAATATGTTTCTCCATATGGACTGTTTACATCCCACGTATATAATGATTTTATTATTCAATTCAAATGTTTTAAAATTTAGCATTTCTTATTTTACTCATTATTTATTTAGAAGCGTGTTGTTAATTTTCAACATATTTAGATTTTAAAGCATTTATTATGTTTGATTTCTTATTTAACACTGATTTGAGCAGAGAACATAATGTTAGATTTTAATCTCTTCAGATTTATTGAGACTTTGTTTTATTGTGCAGCATATGGTGAAGCTTAGTGAGTGTTCCATGAGCACTTGAGAAGAATATGTATTCTGCTGTTGTTGAGTAGACTGTTCTTACAATGTCAATTACATAAAGGTGGTTAATACTGTCTTTAAAATTTTCCAGTATCTTTGCTGATTTTTTGATTACTTGTCTTTCAATTATTGAGAGACAAGTTGTATTTATTAGGATTCAGTTAGAAAAGTGGAAACAGTAAGTGATATGGAAAAAGAAAACTAGACTTTATGCAATTATAAAACAGATCTTACTTTTTAGAGCAGTTTGGGACTTTACACAATTTTAAGAGCTGGTAAAGAAGCCTATGAACTGTTGTTGCCTCTCTTCCTGGTGCTAGCTCTAAACTTGATATGGATTAGTGGGGCTGGTAGTGAGAAATAAAAATTGGATTGAAGCAGAGAAAGGAAATTGCAAATTGAAATCTGTGAGGAAAAAATGGACTCCATGAGGATAGACCAGAACATGAATCTTTAATTCCTTTTAATTAACATAAAGAAGCATAACTAAAAAGTAAATGCAGAGGTAAAATGGAATACTAAAAATACTTAATTTAAGAGAAGAGACAGAGTAGGAGACATAGAAGAAAAAAGTCTTTTAATTCCTCTTATGAAACGAGTGACCTACAGAAGGAACTGTCAGCCTTCACCATAGAAGTGCACATATGCATTGTTCAGGACTCAGAGAAGTTAAGAGAGCAGATCCAATGGGAGATTGAGTTGCTGTAGGATCCATTTGTGCCAGATGAGCCAACAGCTCAGTAACAACATGTGTGAGTTACAACAGCACCTGGTGTTCTACATCAACATTCAGAATGTAATGGCCGCGGCTTCACTTTTGCTCTCTAAATCTCACTTCAGTTTCTCTTGTGACCAAAAGTGAGTTAAAAACCACACAAAAGGGGGTTCTATGAAACATATCTAGCTTTGCTATGTCAACACAGGGATGTTAAATTCTCTAATTACATTTATAGATTTGCATAATTTTTCTCTTTATTTCTACCACGTTTTGCTTCTTGTATTCAGTAACTTTGTTGTTTGGTACATACATATTTAAGAGATTTATGTTTTAATGACTTAGTCATTTCATTTTTGTGGAATATTATTATTCAAATTTGTTAATACACTTTATCTTAAAGCCTACTTTGTCTGATATTGATATAACCACAGCAACTTTCTTATGGTTGGTGTTTGTGTGTTATATCTTTCCATCCTTTTATTTTCAACTTGTCTCCTTAATTTTAAAGTATGTCTTTTAAAAACAGTATATAGTTCCATCTTGTATTTTTGCCCATTCTGACATTTCTACTTTCTAATTTGGGTTTAAGTTTATTTGCAATTCATGCTATATTAATATTGGGTTTAATTCTACAATCTTGTAGTTTTCTATTTTCCTTTTATGCCTTTTTTCTTCTTTGTCTCCTTCTCTGTCTCTTTACTTAAATTGAGTATTTTTAGTATTCTATGTTACCTCTGCATTTATTTTTTAGTTATGCTTCTTTATGTTAATTTTTGGTGATTATTATAAAGATAACAATATGTATCTTTAATTTAAAGCTCCGCCTCCCGGGTTCACGCCATTCTCCTGCCTCAGCCTCCCGTGTAGCTGGGACTACAGGCGCCCGCCACCTCGCCAGGCTAGTTTTTTGTATTTTTTAGAGACGGGGTTTCACCATCTTAGCCGGGATGGTCTCGATCTCCTGACCTCGTGATCCGCCCGTCTCGGCCTCCCAAAGTGCTGGGATTACAGGCTTGAGCCACCGCGCCCGGCCTGCTTATTTTCAAAAAATGTTCTACTACTTCACAAACTCTGTAAAAACCTTACAATAATTTCCACCCTCTGCCTTTTTTGCTTTTGTTATTTATTTTATTTCTACATAGACTATAAACTCTACAATAAAGTGTTGTTATTTTATTTTTAACAATCAATAGTCTTTTAAAGAGATTTAAAGATGTATATATGAATATATATGTATATATTTCTTTTTTTTTTGCTTCTGGTGGGATTAGATGCATATACATTTTTAGAAGTTTTATATATGTTCCAACATATTTACTCTTTGGTGTTTCTCACTCCTTGTAGAACTGGATTTCTATCTGGTATCGTTGCCTTTTAACTTAAGAAACATCATTTTTTGTAATCCAAGTATGCTGGGGATTTATTCTTTCATTCGACTTTTGTGAGTCAAAGAAGTATTTATTTCACTTCTGTTTTTGATGGATAGTTTTTTTGGTTATAGGATGCTAACTTGACAGTACTTTTTCTTTTAGCACTTAAAAATGTTGTACCACTGTCTTCTGGATTCTGTTATTTAGGATGAGAAGTTAGTCATAATTCTTATTATTGTTCCTTTGTATGTAATTCATCTTTTTTCTCTTGCTGCTTTTAAGGATTTCTGCTTATCTTTGTTTTTCAGCAGTTTGATTACAATGTGATTTTGTGTGGTTTTATTTAAATTATTCTGCTTGAGTTTCCTGAACTTTGTAGAACTGAGCGTTGATATATTTTATCAGTCTTGAAAGATTCTCAGCCATTTTCTCTTTAAATATTTTTCTGCTCTCCTTTCTCTTCCTTTTCCTTCTAAGACTCCAATTATTTCTGAGTTAAACTATTTGATATTATTATACAACTCTTGGATGTGGTGTTCCATTTTTTCACTATTTTTTCCTCTTTGTAATTCATTTTTAATAATTGGTTTCAGTTTATTAATTATTTCCTTCTGATATGTTCAATCATACCAGATATATTTCAATGGGCTTATCAGCACCATCAAACATCTTCACATGATGAAGCTTCGGCTCACTTCTAGGTATTTGCCTGGCCCTTCAAATAGTTACAGGTTTATTCCTAGCTATACACTGTATATCAGATACTTTAACTGTCTTTTCCTCAGTCACACAAATCTGCTGAGATGTAAATTACAGCTGAGTCATCTGCTACCTACACGCTAATGGGGCTTTTAATTTCTAGCATTTTCATTAACCTCTAAAAATATAGTTTCCATCTCCATGTTGAAATTTCCCATCTGTACATACATGTTGTTCATCATTTACATTAGCTCCTTTAATATAGCTTTTTTATTATAGGTATTTTGAAATCCCTGTTTAATTATAACCTCTGGATTATATCTGAGTCTGATTTTATTGGATGTTTCCTCTTCTGTATTAGTTATGTTGGCTGCTATAACAAGATACTACAGACTGGGTGGCTTACACAATAGTCATTAATTTTCTCACAGTTCTGGAGGCTGGAAGTCTAAGATCAAGGTACCAGCAGGGTTGGGTATTGGTGAAGCATCTCTTCCTGGCTTGCAGATGACCACCTTCTTGCTGTGCCCTCATATGGCACTTTTTTGGTGCAAGTGCAGGGAGAGAGAGGAAGAAAGAGAGAGGGAGAAAGAGAAAGGTCTCGGTATCTCTTCCTCTTCTTAGAGGGACACACATTCTATCAGATTAGGGCACCATTGTCATGACCTCATTTTATCTTAATTACATTCTTAAAAATCCTATCTTCAAGTACAGTCACACTGGTGGTTAGGGCCTCAACATAGGAGTTTTGGGGGACATAATTAAGTCTATAACACTCTCCCAAGGAGAGGTCACATTGCCTTGCTTCTTTGTGTGTCTCATAATTTTTATTAAATACTGGACTCTATGTGTGTAAAAGAACAGTAAATCTCGAAGTTCATAATATTTTTGCCCATAAAATGCATTTCTCTTCTTTAGTTTCATTAGGGGACTGAGTTAATCTAGTTTGTAGTTGAGCTGGGTATGGACTTAGTGGTTGTGTTAGTTATATTCAGTTTACCTCTGGCTTCAAATTAATTGAAGATGGTGTAAGACTCTTCCCTCTAGCAGACTTGGGTTCTAAATGCCTGGATATGTCCTTGCCCTAAGCATTCAGCAGGCCGCACATGCTTATGCCTCAGGGAGTCTCTCTCAGGTATCCTGCTTTCCTAAACCACAGCTGGCTGCTGCCTTTGTACTCAATGTAAGGCTCAGAGTGCCCAGAGTGTCTCTCCCAGTTCTCCGGCCCTGGCATCAGACCCCTCATAACTGAACCTTCAAGGGGGTCTCTCTCAGCTCTCCTCACCTTCCTCAGCTATAGACTGCTACCTCCTTGTACTCAGTGTAGCGTTTAGAGTCTCTGGAATGTTTCCTTCAGTCCTTCTATTCTGTCCTCAGACTTCAGTGGGCCTCACATGCTTGCATCTCATGGGGGTCCCTGTCACCTCTTTTGCTCCTATTCCAGCTACAGGTGACCACTTCTTCATACTTACTGAGGGCCTAGGGTACCTGAGGATTTCTCTTAGATTTTTCGTTCTTCCTTCAGATACCGGTGGGTCCCTTATGCCTGGGTCCCGGGAGATTTTCTCTCAGAAACTGTGGTCTGTCCCCAGTCTTTTCGTAAGCACATGGTGAAGGCCTATGGATAAAAGCTGGGAGGTGGGTGTAGACTCTGTTTCTGAGAAGCTTAGCGATGCTGAGCCATCAGTCTTAAAAGCGTAGTAAAAGTTCAGCTGTTTTTGTTGTTGTGTTTTATCCATGTCGACGGCAGCTTCTTGCTTCTCCTTCTGCTCAAGCAAGGATGAGAGAAGCCACAGGTGTTTTTCTTTTCTTTTTTCTCCTAGGAGAGTGAGATAAAGCAAATTGTCCAATCAGGTTCTGAAGAATCGGAGACAGTAACCACTATTGAGTTTTACTTCTAATTTCAAGGATGCAGGTCAGGTAATAAAGAGCCTCAGACAAAGCAGCAAGAGATCGGAGATGCTGAGGGTGGCTCTCAGATCCTCTCTACATCAGAGATGTGTGCTTGGTTCAGAGTAGACAGGATCTCTAAGTAAAATATTGGGTTATGATCTCACATAGCGAGTGTTTAATAATGATACTTCTCCGTTTTATACCGTGGTTTCTGTGCCATTTTCTAAGGAGCTATGACTCATAAATCCATATATTATGGGTCAGTAATAATCCTTAACTAGTGATAAGAATATTTTTATGTCAAGAATAGTCCACAGAGAAGGACCCTTCTCCTATAAAATATAATTAGCTGATTCACTTGGAATTATAGTTACTTTGTCAACAAGGATTAGACTAGGTTACCCACCTTCTTTAATGTTTTCTATTATAGCAGCATCTCTCTGGTAAAGGAAGTAAATGAATCACAGTTCAGCAGCTTTAATTTCCAGAGGGGCTTATTCTGGAGTCCTTAGTTCATGGTGGTGATGGTGGTGGTTCTTCCTTTTCATTCTTAGCTGTTTGATGGCTTAAAAAGTACTATCATTTGTGTTAAAGCAAACTAAATATTGCCTGAGATGGACTCCGTACTTCTATATTTGAGTCCTTGTGGACGAACTGTAACCTAGCTTGATAGCCAGACAAGATTGAAACCCTAGCTTAGGAGTATGCGCCTGTAGCAATAACTGAGTCTTGGCCAATCTCAGTGGCCAGACTTCAGCCACTCACAGACTGCTAAGTGTTCCAACTGTGTTCAAATAAGGGAAATGCCAACTGTAACCTATCCAGCTGTTTCCGTACCTCACTGCAGACTTCTGTACATCATTTCCTTTTTTTTGTCTAAAAATCTTCTTCCATCACATGGCTGGACTGGAATTTCTGTGGATCTGCTGTGATTCTGGGGACTGCCCGACTTGCGAATCATTCATTGCTCAATTAAACTCCCTTAAATTTAATGTGGTTGAAGTTTTTCTTTTATCATTTGTAAGTTATCCATTTCTTATTGTTAGAGTGAGAGTGACATCACACATTTTAAGCTGAAGTGATGCTTTAATATGGCATTTGATATCATTCAATTTGGAGAAAATTTCCTATATTACTTATTTTATAATATTTTGTTTTCTTCTAGATTTCTTTTTATTGGATATTAAATTTTTTAGACTAATTCTCTAATTTTCTTATATTTTCTTTTTTATTGTTCATCTCTTTTTCTTTTTGTTCCTTCAAGAGCTTCTTAATTGACTTGTTCAATTATTCTACTGAATTTATGTCAATTTAAAATGTATAATTTTGAAGAGTTCTTTCTTGTTTCCTGACTGTTCCTTTTACAGCATACTTTTCATATATCATGAGTTTATTTCTTTTATATCTCTCTGAGAAATTAATATGCTTATTCTAAAATCTTTTTCTGCCCTCTGTCTGACCTGCCTTACCTATGTTTCTTTTCTGCTTGTTTTAGTTTCTTTCACAATGGAAGTTTTGCTTAAGTGTCTGATGATTCTTGTTTCCCACTCATATTTAAGAGTCAAGCAATAAGAAGCTCATTGGAATATTTTCCATTGGATAAGAGAACTCTGGTGACTCCCTCTGAAGGGTAATCAGGTATGAACAGCTTTTCTTTTGGGAGATTCCAAGATCCAGTGTCTGTAAGATGCTCTTCTAAGTGGTCAGTCTCTCTAGAGAAGAATTATCAATGCTTTGGTCTGAGAGGTGAGACCTGGCTCCTGGCATTAGGGTGAAATGGGAGCCAGTTACCCCCACTGTTTACTACGTGTATTTTTGTTAGCTCTTGATCTTCTTATCTTCTGTGTTATTGGTCTAGATCTCTCAGGTTAAATTTTTCACCAAAAACTCCTCAACTCTGTGAGATGAAGAGGAAGTAATTGCCTAGATTCTTCAGTTTGATAAAAGAATATGGCATTTAAATGATCTATTACTTTAAACCAATTCTTTCGTTCATCCCCGAGCTTTACGTTTCTATTTTTTATGTCTGCTACCTCTGTGTCTCTTTGCTCAGTCACTAGAGGAAGATGAAATCTAAATACCTTTAGCATATGCTAAGTTAGTTACTGCATCTTTATCCACTTTCCATCTTTTATAGCTCCATTGATATCAGGGATGATGTTGTCCCTTCCTTGTTCTTTTTTATTGTCCTATGGAACTATAGTATTTACGTTCTGTACCTTACTGATCCTAGTTTTCTTTTAAGAACTTGAAATAGCATGACTGACACTATCTTCATTAGAACAGAATGAGCTACAATATCATTTTTTCCCTGTTTTGATTAATTTTGTTCAGAGATCACCGTGTAACTTCAAGTTCTGGCAATGTGGTACCTTGGAGAAAATCTAATATTGGCAATTGTAGGTTACTATAGACATTTGTGTCTCAGTGGGCAGTGAGCTGGGTATCAGTGGCCAAAAGCTTATTACTTGGGAACTCTGGAAGAGCAATGGTTAGTTTGGTATGACCCAAACTAGGCTTACCCATTGTGATCTTTTCCCAAATACAGGGTTCTCACTATGGGCTCAGAGGAGGAAGAGGCAGGATTTCCAGTTCTTAGCACCACAGTGCTCTAGAAATTATCTAGGAGTGTGTGCCAAGGTGAAATAAATCTTACTCCAGTAATTCCTAGATTTTTGCTGGCTCTATTTCTCAAAGAATCATCTTGTCCCATCTGAACCATCCAATAGGATCCAAATGGCATTCCCTTACTTTCTCTCTGTATAATTCCCCTATTACACACCTCCCTTTCAAAAGTCATTAAAGCCAATGAAGATGTCTTTCAAAGATTCTTCATCAGTTCTTTTAAGGAGAAAGAGGATATTGAATATGGAACTTGCCATTGCTACATTGCTACTACATTTGATTTTCTGCTTGATAGCTATGTCAGCTCTTTGGGCAGCCTCATCTGCTGCCTTTTAAAAATATAACTATTATATAAAAGAAAGTATGATATTAATAGAAAACAACATTTAAGAGGAAATGCTGAAGAGAGACAGAGGAAGTTGATGGGCATCAAAAGAATGGTGTCAGCAGTTTCATTTGAGAGTAGCATAATTAATGTCTTAAGCACTTGAGATCACAAAGAATCCAAAAGAGAAAAATCCCTTATCCATTTTTCTTCCTCTTCCTTGGATGCACACAAAATAATTCAGGAAGATTACTTCATAGTTTCTGGGTTAGGTTAGGATACAGGGGAAGAAATTTCAGTTATCATTTACTGTAACTGTGTTCAGGAAAAAAAATTCTTAACAGCGTTGCTGTCTCCAAGACTGCTAGAATTTCTAGGTTAAACAAGGCCTAAATATTTCAGGGCATTTTACCAGTGACAAATTGAAGAATATACCTATAGGTAAAACAATTCTGGTATTTTCTTTCAGAGAGGAGATAGTAACTAAATATCTGAATCACAAAGATCTGTTACTGTTTCTATGGGGAGAAAGTTTTTTTGATGTACTTTTGTTAAAGTGAAAATAAAAGTGCCTAGCTTCCTTCTCTTTTATAAAACAATATATTTAACTGACAAATCCAATAAGCAACTAAAGCAAAATCAAACATAGATGAATCATAAAAAGTATTTAGATTGTACTCCAAATAAAATTTCATGTCATCTCCATAAGAGTTTAGTCTGGCAATTTTACTGACATGTGCAACTCCAGGGGTCAGAAGCATAGCTATTCATTTTGGAATCATCAGGGTCTTGCACAATGTTTAGAATACAGTAGGTGTTAATGAATGTTGAATAAATAAATGGATAAATTAACTGGAAACAAAAATACCTGGAACGCACCATTATAAAATAGTGTGCTTCCCCACAGTGACAGTAGGAAAGCTCTTATAGTCCTCATGGCCAAGTCCTCATGGCCCAGGGTTCATTGTTTCCTGGCAGTTGCCACTAGCTCCATCCACCAATGGGCTAGAGAGCACATGATCTCTCCCCAAGCTTGCCCTTCAAGCTTTATCCTTCGGTATCCCTGACATGAACCCTTTCCTTTGGTCAAACTGTTCTACTCATTGTTTTCTGAACACCTTAACTTGCCTTCCTCTCTATGCCTCTGTTTACATTGAACTTAGAATGTATTGCTTTGCATTTCTGCTTATAACATTCTACCTATGTTAAACATCAAAATTCTTCTAGAAGACCTCTCACCCCCAGTCATCCTTATTTTAAGTAAAGCTATCTTAGATCACTTGTTATCTCTTCTACCACATAGCATTGATTATGGGTTCCCTTGTACTGTAGTTATTTTAGAGACTGTGGAATCCATCTCACGTACCATTTTTCCCCCTCAGAAGCATTTGCATTTGATGAATTAACTGATTGATAAATTCAGCATCAAGTATTTATTGATTATTTTTACCATGTAACATGCAGGTATCATGAAGAATGCAAAGGTAATTTGAATAATAAGATTATAGTCTACCAAGGGAGATAGGACATATAAAAGTAGCTGCAGTACAAAGTAAATAGTTAAAAAAAAATGACCCACATAAAATATTACAGGGTTAAGAGTGCTGATTCCAGGTTTGGGGATAACAGGAAAGCTTAATTAAGGAGGTGTTATTTTTGCTGGTTTCCAAAGAACAGGATAAAGACATGGAGAACAGCATTTCAGAAAAAAGAAACGCTTAAACTAACTGTGCGTCTGGAGTAGGGAAGTGCTAGAATTTTTGGGAACAGAGAGTGAGACAGTGGTTCAATTTGGTTTAGGTCTTGGATATTTGATTGGGTATTTTAGGAAATAAAGGCAGAAAAATAGTCTGGGATATATTATACAATAAGAGGTTGTGACTTTTTTCTGCAGTCAAAGGCATTTGAGAAGGAAGTTATGAAGTTGTGTTTGATCAGAGCTATACCTCCAGATTAGATTAGCGTAAGTGAGAATATGCTTTAAAGAAAGAGAGGTATCAAAGGAGGAGTGGATTGCTCCAGTCTATACAGAAGTAATGAGAACAGGATAGTGGGAGTGGGAATTAAGAGGAGAGGACAGTTTTAAATAGAAAATCCAGATCTGATCAGCTGAATTGGGCATCAGAGTCAGACTTTAATCCTGAGCGACTGTGTATGATTTGCCACAAAATAAACTGCAGAATTCAGAATAAAATACATTTGTAAGGCAAAGTCTTACATTCAGTCATTGAGAGAGTGAGGGTGAAGCATTATAGGGAAGCCTAGGTGGACATATCTCCCATAGCAATAAAAAATGTGGCAGAGACTGGAGGGCTGGAAATAGAGGGATTGGGAACCATATTTCTGAAAGTCATAGTTGAATCTTGATATTGAATGAGAATGTCAAGGGAGGGAGTATAAACAAGAATAGGGAAGGGCTCCAAAGTCTTTTCCCTGAGGAAAGCCTGTACTTAGGGGGTCAGGAGCAGAAAGGGAAGCCTGCTAAGTAGGCGGTGATCAGGTTGTAGATGTAGGAGGAATACCAAGAGTGTTGTGTTATAAATGTCAACGGAAGAGGCGATTTTCAAGAAAGGGTCATCTGTTACATTAAATGTTGCAGAGCTGTAAAGGTGAAAGGAAATTTGGCTTGTTACTACATAATCAGATAATGACTTCTGATAGTCTAGCTTCAGTAAATTAGTAGAAGGCAAACACCAGATTACAAGGATTTAAGAATGAGTGGGGGAATAAAGGAGTGGAGGCTGCAAAGTGTTTGGAAAACTTTTGTGATAAGGGGCGACTCAGTAAGGTGGTGGTAAGGGTAAAGAGACTCAGGACAACATTTCAAGAAAGGAGAAAGATCCCTTCACCTTTTTGTGTGTGTTTTGTTTTGAGAATGAAGAGACTATTGACAGGCTTAGCTGAAGGTGAAGATGCAAGAGACAAGAGTCAGCTGAAGACTGATTTTCAGAGGGCTCCCTCATAAAGATTTCTACGGCTGTCTACACCAGAACACACAAAAAATAATCATCACAGCAAGTCTTTTTCTTTTACATGATCAAACAAAACACTTAATAGTAGTATTTTGAGATCTTATTTGTAAACAGATAAATTAGAAGATGAAAGAACTCACCATATTAAGGATTACAAAAGAATTGTTCAGATAAAGGTTAATTTCTCAAGGGTTTCTTTGCAGATCACTAAATGCTTAATAGTGTGAAAAACTAAAAACTATAGTATTCCAATCCAATGCTGATAAAATATCACCAGAAATTAAGATAAAACAAACTGAAACTATAGAGCTAAAAAGGGGCATTTATATTTTGATTTAAAGTTCACATTTAAAAAGTGAATTTTTTATTCATATTTACCACTTTACCAAATTTTTAATTCATATTTATTCACTTTACCAAAAAGAAAGCTAAATCACCCCTCTGTTCTATTTAATATAAAATACCAGGGACCCTGAATGTGACCAGCTACTCATTTTGTGCCTTCTGGGAAAGCCCCACCAGAAAAGTCATTTGAATCACCTGACTGGGCTAGAAGGCAGCATGAAGATGAATCATCACTGTAGAATGTTCTGAATGCATGCTGTCTTCAAGAAAATTAATTATGCATCTGTAGTATACATTTTACTGTATAATGCTGTATGAGAAATGTTGTATAAGATAAAAAAACCCCTTAAGTTCTATAACCATTTTTAGCACAATAAAGGTGATATAGCACCTATTTAGAGAGAGCACTCTGGGGTTTCAATTACTGTATACACTGCTGTAGGTGCTTTCAGGGCTTAGTAACTATATAGGGCTAAAGTATTAGACAGGTGCAAGAAAATTCTTAGAAAGAAAGTAGAAGGTATTTTCATATATTTGAACTCTGAAGAGTTGCAGAGGGACCCATTCAAGTATTCATTTCAGTTTTGACCAGCACTTGCATTTGAGGAAACTATCCAGAGCTGGAAAAATAACCACTCAAAAGGAATAGATGGAATAATGCACGACATTCACACAGGGCCAGGATTAGTATCTGATCCCACTAGCCAGACTGGAAAATGTTATAATTTACAGAATGTTGGGTAGACTGATTAAAGGTTCTTGCCTTTACAGTGAACAATAATTAGCTCTAAGTGAAACATAGCTCTGATCCTGCCTAACAAATTTTAAAAGCAAGACCTAAAAGGATCAAACTGTTTTGAAGTATTTTAATTACATCTGAGAACAAAGCTCAAGAATCTTTTTGCAATTCAAAAATATTCTGCATTCAACAGGTAAAATCACAACATCTGACATCCCACCAAAAATTATCAGGTATGCAAAGAAGTAGGAACAGATGATCTGTAATGAAAAGAAAAATCAATCAACTGAAACCAATCCAGAACTGGTATAGATGTGAGAATTAGCATACAAGTCATTTAAACAGTTATTATAACTATGCTGTATGTTCAATAAGATAAATAGGAACATGGAAGACATAAAAAGACCCAAATCAACTTATAGAGATGAAAACTGGCCAGGTGTCGTGGCTCATGCCTGTAATCCAGTGCTTTGGGAGGCTGAGGCAGGAGGATCCCTTGAGCTCAGGAGTTTGAGGCAGTGGAGAGCAATGATTGTGCCATGGCACTCCAGCCTGGGTGACAAAGCAAGATTCCATCTCTAAAACAAAAACCAATGCAGATGAAAATTACAATGTCTGAGATGACAAATACAGTGGATGGGATTAATGGCAAATTGGACATCGCAGAAAAAATAATGAACTTGAAGACATAGCAATAGAAACAATTCAAAAGTAAACAGAGAAAAAGGAACAAAAAAAAAATAGTACAATCAGTGAGCTGTGGAACAACTTCATGTAGCTTAATATAGCTGTAACTGTAGTTCCTTAAAAAATGCAGAAAAGTATTTTAAAAATGATTGCTGCAAGCTTCCCGAATTAGTGAATTATAAACCCACTGATCCAAGAAGTACAATGAAACCCCAAACCAAGCAATTTGAAGAAAACTGCACAAAGCATATTATTATTAAATTGTTTAAAAATATTGATAAAGAGAAAGTCTTACAGGCATGAAGAGAAAGAAGACACATTATGTACAGAGGAACAAATAGAAAGATGAGAGAAGACGTTTCACCAGAAACAATGCAAGTGAGAAGACAGTGACTCAACATTTTCAAGTACCAAAAGGAAACACTGTCACACAGAATTATATACCCAGTGAAAATATCCTTGAGAAACAGGATAGAATAAGGCCATTTTTAGACATACAAAAGTCTGAATAATTCATCATTAGCAGAGTCATGCTACAAGAAATGTGAAAGGAATTTGTACAATCAAAAGGAAAAAGACATCAGATAGAAATATTGATCTACACAAGATATGAAGAACATAAAATGGTAACTACATGAGTAAATATGTAAGATATTTTTCTTATTATTTAAATATTTTAAAAGAAAATTAAATATTAAAAGAAAACAATGACAATGTAATGTATGGTTTGTATTAAACATATGGTGGTAGGCAGAATTCTAAAACTGTTACCCAAGATTCCATGCCCTAATTGCCAGAACCATTGAATCTGATGATAATAACATTCCTGTGATTATGCTATATTCTACAGCACAGCCAAGTTTAAGATAGGGAGATTATCCAGGTGGACCTGACTAACCACAGGACTCCTTTTAAACAGAGTTTTCTCCATTTGTTAGCAGAAGGGGAAGGCAGAGGTATTGAATGCACAAGAAAGATTGGGTGCATTGATCTGTTTGTAGATAAAAGGGTTCAAGCGCAAGGACCAGAGAGTGGCTGCAATGACCTGAAAGTAACCCCTGGTCAATAGTTGACTAGTAAATGGGAACTTGAGTTCTAAAACAGTAGGGAACTATAGTCTGTTAATAACAGAAATGAGCTTGCAGCAAGACCCACACTCGAGATGAGAATACAGCTGGCTGATACATTGATTTCAACATTGTGAGAACCTGAGCAGAAAATCCAGCGAGGTCATTCCAGACTTACAGAAGTCTGAGATAGTAAATGGGTGTTATATTAAGCCTCTAAGTTTGTGGTAATTTATTATGCAGAAAACCAATGAGAAAACTGACATAAATCGACAGGTAATAGACATATGTAGAAGTAAAATGTATGACAAAAATAACACAGGCTGAAATGGGCAAAATGAAAGTACACTGTTGAAGCAATCTTATGGTATGTGTAAGTTGTATACTATCACTTGAAGGTAATCTGTGATATGTTAAAGATGTACACTATAAGTTTTAAATTATTATTGTTAATATTGCCAATAAAGGAGACAAGATGGAATCATAAAAGTATTCAGTTAATTCAGAATAAGGTAGAAAATAAACAAGAGAACATAGATCATATGTGACAAATAGAAAAACTATTGAGATAATAAGTTTAATTCTAACCATATCAATAGTTAACACTAGTTGTAAATGGACTAAACACCCAAATTAAAAGGCAGATATTTTCACATTATGTAATATGTATATGTTGGCTAAGAGAAATGCCCCTTAAATATAAAGGCACAAGAAGGTTAAAAATAAAAGGATAGAAAAAATATATTGACAATAGTCAAAAGGAAGCTGAAGTGGCTATATTATTAACAGACAGAGTAGATTTCAGAATTTATCCTGAGATAAAGTAAGATTACTTTATAATAATAATGATGTCAATTTACCAGAAGAAAAGAACATTCCTGAATGTTCATACCATCAATAACAAAGCATCAAAATACTGGAAACAAAAAATGATAGAACTGCAAGAAGAAATGGACATATCCACAATTATAATCAGATATTTCAGGATCATTCTCTCCACAATTGATAGAACAAGGAGACATAAAATCAGTAAAAACACAAGAAACTTGGAAAAAACAATCAACCAAATGGCTTAATTCATATTAAGAAGTATTTATTACAGCACTTCACCCGAAAAACAGCATAGACATTTACTTTCAAGTGTATATAGAACATTTACAAAGATCATATTCTGGGTCACAAAACATATCTCAATAAATTTAAAAAGAATTAAAGTTTTACTAAGTCTGTTTTCTGGCCACAATGAAATTAAATTAGAAATCAATAACAGAATGAGTTTCTGGCAAATCCTCAAATATTTGTAAACTAAGTAAGACACTTCTAAATTGCCCATTGGGTCAAAGAAATGATCACAAGGGATCAAGCTTGATGAGAGAGTAGGAAAAAATATTTAAAAAGTGAGATAAAAAGGGAAATTAGAAAGTACTATGAAGTGAATGAAAATGAAATTACAACATATAAAATCGGTGGTATGCTGATAAATCAGAAATTATAAAAAATTTAATGCACTAAGAAAAGAAATTAAAAACATTCAGTTTGGAAATGAAACCATTTTTATTTATAGACAATACAATCTTCCATGCAGAGAATCCAATGGAATCTACAAAAAGCTGAAAGAACTGAGTTAGCAAGATGGCAGGATATATTAGTATGCAAAAATCAGTTGTATTTGTACCTACTAACAATGAACATGAGAAATTTAAAAAATCATTTAAAATAGCTTCAAAAATATGAAAATACTGCTGTATTTGATAAAAGGTGAGTAAGATCTGTTTACTGAAATCTAAAAAATATTACCGGGAAAAACTCAACAATGGAGAGATATACAATGTTCATATATCAAAAGAATCAGTGTTGCTATAAGGTCATTTCTCCCCAAATTGATCTAAAGATTTAATGCAATCCCAATCAAAGTTCTCACAGGCTTTTATATATGAATTTCCAGCTAATTTTAAAATTCAAATAAAAAATGCAAAAGATCTAAAATAACCAAGACAGCTTTATAAATTACATATAGACATTATAAATTACAGTAACTAAGACAGTGTGACACTGGCATGGATGGACGAATGGATGGACAAATGGACAAATGGATGAATATAATAAAGAGTCCAAAATTAGACATATTTAGAGATAATTGACTTTTTTTTTTTTTTTTTTACAAGGATGCCAAAGCCAATTCAGTGGAGAAAGGATGGACTTCTCGACAAATGGTGGTGGAACAGTTGGATGTTCATAAGGAAAACAAGAACTTTGATTTATGTGTAAAACTTGATTCAAAATGGATTAGAGATCTAAATGAAAGAACTAAAACTATAAAACTTTTAGTAAAAACATAAGAGAAAATCTTTTTGACCCTAGATTAGACAAAATTTTAAAGATATGGCACACAAAGCTTAATTTATAAAAATAAATTTATAAATCAGACTTAATCAAAATTAAAAACCTCTCTTGAAAGACACTGTGAAGAAAACAAATTAACAAGCCACAGCCTGGCAGAAAATATGTGCAAGTCATAGCTGATAACAGGCTTGTATCAAGAATATTTAAAGATCTCTAAAAATCCAACAATCAAAAAACACCCAAGGAAAATTGGAAAGATTTCAACTGATGCTTCACCTAAAATCTATAGAGAGCAAATAAGTATGTAAAAAGATTTTCAACATCATTTGTTATTGAGAAATGCAAATTAAAGTAACTGACCATAACAAGTGTTGGTGAGGATATGGAGGAACTATAACTCTCTTATGCTGCTGATGGGTATATAAAATGATGTAACCTCTATGGAAGACAGTGGGATAAGCTGAATAGTGGTCCCTCAAAGAGGCTTATAGCCTAATCTTTGGAGTCTGTGAATCTATTATCTTATGCGGTAAAAGGAACTTTGCAGATGTGATTAAATGAAAAATTTTGAAAATCCAAGAGTATCCTGAATTACTCAGGTGACATCAATGCAATCACAAGGGTCCTTAGAAGAGGGAGAGAGGAGAATCAGGGTCAGTGGCAGGAGACGTGAACACAGAAGTATGAGGTTAGAATTTCCTGAGGAATGGGCCATGATCCAGGGAATGCAGGCAGGTTGGAAGTTAAGGAGCAAAAGAATTTGCCCCTGAAGCCTCCAGAAAGAACATAGCCTGGGTGATACCTTGATTTTAGACTTTTGACCCCTGGAGCTGTAAGAGACAAACTGGTGTTGTTTAAAGCTGCTCAGTTTGTGGCAATTTGTCACAGCAATATTAGGACTGGCAGATTCTTAAATTATTAAATATACATCTACAAGTATCCTAGTCCCTCTACTTCCATATATTTAAGTAAGAAAAATGAAAGCGTATGCCTATTCAAAAACTTGTATATGAATGTTTGTAGCAGCTTCATTGGTGTAACTGCCAAAACCTGTAAACTAGCCAAATGTCACAGGTGAGTGGTTAAGGAAATCATGATATATTCATAAAATGGGATATTACCAAGAAATAAAAAAGAATGAATTATTGATAGACGCAACAACGTGAATTACTCAGAATTATTACACTGATTAAAGAAGCTGGAGAAAAGAGTACAGTATCATTCTACTTTTTAAAATTCTGGAAAATGCAAACTGCAGTGACAGATCAGTATTTGCTTAGAAATGGGGAAGGGTAAGAGAACAGGAAAGAGTGGAAGGGAAGGATTACAGAAGGTCATGAGGAAACATTTCGGGGGTGATGAATATGCTCATTGTCTTGATTGTACTGATGGTTTCATAGGAATATACATCATCAAAACTTATCAAATTGTATACTTAAAATATGTGAATTTATTGCATGTGAATTATACCTGAAACAAAAACAGTGACAAAGCATACATACCTTTACAACAAAGGTTGCTATGAAGCTTAAATGAGCTATTATGCATATAACACTTGCTAAAATTCCTGACACAGAATAAGCATTAAATAAAGTCCAGTTGTTACCACATCACACTTATTCCAAAATTGACCACATAGTTGGAAGTAAAGCACTTCTCAGCAAATGTAAAAGAACAGAAATTATAACAAACTGTCTCTCAGCCCACAGTGCAATCAAACTAGAACTCAGGATTAAGAAACTCAAAACCGCTCAACTACATGGAAACTGAACAACTTGCTCCTGAATGACTACTGGGTACATAATGAAATGAAGGCAGAAATAAAGATGTTCTTTGAAACCAATGAGAACAAAGATACAACATACCAGAATCTCTGGGATACATTTAAAGCTGTGTGTAGAGGGAAATTTATAGCACTAAATGCCCACAAGAGAAAGCAGGAAAGATCTAAAATTGACATCCCAACATCACAATGAAAAGAACTAGAGAAGCAAGAGCAAACACATTCAAGAGCTAGCAGAAGGCAAGAAATAACTAAGATCAGAGCAGAACTGAGACACAAAAAACCCTTCAAAAAATCAGTGAATCCAGGAACTGATTTTTTTTGAAAAGATCAACAAAATTCATAGACCTCTAGCAAGACTAATAAAGAAGAAAAGAGAGAAGAATCAAATAGACGCAATAAAATATGATAAAGGGGATATCACCAC
>NW_012117299.1:860244-860586 GCF_000951035.1 Colobus angolensis palliatus | reverse complement strand
CAAAGAGAATAAAATACCTAGGAATCCAACTTACAAGGGATGTGAGGGACCTCTTCAAGGAGAACTACAAACCACTGCTCAATGAAATAAAAGAGAACACAAACAAACGGAAAAACATTCCATGCTCATGGATGGGAAGAATCAAGATCATGAAAATGGCCGTACTGCACAAGGTAATTTATAGATTCAATGCCATCCCCATTAAGCTACCAATGACTTTTTTCACAGAATTGAAAAAAATGACTTTAGAGCTCATAAGGAACCAAAAAAGAGCCTGCATTGCCAAGACAATCCTAAGTCAAAAGAACAAAGCTGGAGGCATCACGCTACCCAACTTCAAAC
>NW_012117299.1:851322-859439 GCF_000951035.1 Colobus angolensis palliatus | reverse complement strand
GTGGAGAAATAGGAACACTTTTACACTGTTGGTGGGACTGTAAACTAGTTCAACCATTGTGGAAGACAGTGTGGTGATTCCTCGAGGATCTAGAACTAGAAATACCATTTGACCCAGCCATCCCATTACTGGGTATATATTCAAAGGATAGTAAATCATGCTGCTATAAAGACACATGCATGCGTATGTTTATTGTGGCACTATTCACAATAGCAAAGACTTGAAACCAACCCAAATGTCCATCAATGACAGACTGGATTAAGAAAACATGGCACACATACACCATGGAATACTATGCAGCCGTAAAAAAGGATGCGTTCGTGTCCTTTGTAGGGACACGGATGCAGTGAGAAACCATCATTCTCAGCAAACTATCACAAGAACAGAAAACCAAACACCACATGTTCTCACTCATAGGTGGGAATTGAACAATGAGATCACTTGGACACAGGAAGGGGAACATCATACCCTGGGGCCTGTTGTGGGGTGCGGGGAGTAGGGAGGGATAGCATTAGGAGATACACCTAATGTAAATGCTGAGTTAACGGGAGTGGCACACCAACATGGCACATGTATACATTTGTAACAAACCTGCACGTTGTGCACGTGTACCCTAGAACTTAAAGTATAATAAAAAATTTTAAAAAAAGTTCCAGCTGTCATTATTTTTTAGTTAAGAGGAGGAAGTGCTAGAGCAGTGATTGTGAATTGCCAGTAGTTTTTTGAAAGAAATGTCAAGTTGAATTTCCTTACAGTAGATATGGGAAAAAAATGAGGAAGAGATATCAAATGTAGAATTTTATTAAATATATTGCACAAAGATATGTTGCAATAAGAGTGTGGCTTGATAACACTCTTTCTATTTTAGGATGGGAGCTGTGAAATTCTTTCTTGTTCTTGGTATATAAAGTTTGCTTACTAAGTGGCAAGGGTTCTATCATATTCCTCTTGGACACAGTAGCTGCTTAGCAAATATCGGTCAGATTGAACAGAATTAATAGTCATCTCTGTCTTTCTAATCCAGGAACCTGAAATTCATGGCCACATATGCTATGTAGTTAATTAACCTCAAAACAGTTTTGGAGATTCCTTGCCTCAAGACACTTATTCTTCCCTGCTGTAAAATATTTAGGTAATGATAGACATGCAACAGTGACTTATGCAAAGAACATACCTGGGGAACTCCAGAAACTGTAAGGGGAAGTGTCTGAGAGAGGTGAGGTTGGATTTGGCTGGGTTGGGCAGGGTGCTTTCATTTCCCATGGTTTCCACATGTTCTTTTCTGAGTGGAGTAGACTCTTCATCAGCCAACAGATATTTGTGTCTTCTTCTCTAGTTTTTGTTCTTGCTGGGGGTAGGAGTTGGGTACTGCTGTGTGCAATGACAATTATTTCTTCCACATTGTGCCTACTCTGAAATTTGTCTCTCACAGGGCACTAAGTAACTCCATGCTGGTTGCATGATAGGCCATAGAAGGGTTTAACAGCCACACTTGGTTTCTCCTACACAGCTAGTTTTATCACAGAACATTATCACTTTGAGAGCATATTACTTAATAAAATCCCAAAGTAAAATTGTTTGTAACTGGTCAAGTTTACCATCTCAGTGAGAGTAGGACTGTAAATCTTGAGTGTTCTTCAGGATTGACTGAAAAACTTGCCCATAATGACACAGATCTTAATCTGCAGTATAGATCTTAATTAAAAAATGTTTCCTCATTATAAAGGCACTACATGAAGAAGATACTTTTTATATATAATTAGCATATAAAAGATGCTTATTCTCATTAATAATCAAGGGAATGCAGATCAGAATCATAATGAGACATGACAAAGTTGACCAAAATTTTAATCAAGTGTTGGTGAGGATATGGAGTAAAAAGAACGTTAATCCACTGCAAGTGGGAGTATGAACTGATACAGCCACTTTGAAAACAGTTGGGTATGCCTGATAAAACTGAACTCATGTGTGCTCTGTGACATAGCAACTTCACGGGAAACTCTTCTTGCATGTGTTTACCAGGACATAACAAATTACAAAAACCCGTATGTGGAGAAGTCGATTGAAGTATGTTCACATGAGGAAATACTACAGAGCAGCAAAAATACATGAATGACAGCTACACGCATCAATATGAATACATCTCCAAAATATAAAGTTGAGGGAAAGAAGAAGGACATGGAAGAATACATAAGTAGATGCTAAATTCCATTTTGAACATGTTAAATGTGAAGTGCTTCCTGAACATCCTTGTGGAAATATGCAGGTTATGGGTGGAAATGCGGATCTGAAGCTCAAGATTCAGGTAATAGATATAGGCAGTATTTAATGAAGCAAGAACTGAAGCCATGAGTGAGCTAGCAAAGGAGATAGAGGTAAGGTGGGTGATGGTGACCCCTCTAATGAACTTCTGAGTTTAGTGAGTGGAATGATGAAATAGAAAAGGAGAGATTAGGTAGGACAAAGACACTGTGGTGTCAGAGGCTGAGGGCAGAGTTAGGACCAGCTACATAATGTGCGGGGCCTAGCGCAAAACACAATTGTGAGGCTTGTTAAAAATTTATTAGGAATTTCAAAATGGAAACAGGAGAGGCTTAAACTGAACACAAAGTTTTTCTAAGTCTGGGGCCCTTCACAGATTGCACATCTGTGAAGCTGGTTCTGGGAAGAATTTTGGGAAGCAGCAATCAGTGGGGTCAAATATGTCAGAGGGATTGAGAAAGAAGAATAAGGAAAAAAAATGTAAACCCTTAAATCCTTTTTGCCCCTCTGATTATGGATGTAATATTCATTACAGAAAATGTAGACAACATAAAAATGTATTAAAATATCTGTAATTTTATTCTCTTAACCAATAACCCTTAATCTTTACTGTCTAACCTTTACTGTTTCTGTGATTTTTTTCCCCACTCACTTTCTGAACAGACACACACCTGCATATCAACATTCTAATTGGCACTGTACTCTATTTATAATTTTGTTACTTTTTAAAATTTAACAATGCATCATAGGGATTTCCTCATGTCCTTAAATGTTCTTTGTGAAAATGATTATTAATTTAAAAAGCTAGATGACTAGTTGGTCATTGGTGACTTTGGAGAGACTGACTTTGTTAGTCAAATGCCACATAAGTGAGGAATAAATGAAAGTTGAAGTAAGGGCATCAAGTATAGACACTTTCAAGAAGTTTGATACAAGAAAGTTGGTACCTCATGGAAGTTGAATGGTTAAGGAAACTTGGTATGAGTGTAGGAAGCCTGAATGTAATTGCGGGCTGAGAAGTAATGCCAGAGAGGAAGAGACGAATGTGATGACTGATATAACACATTCTTGGAAGAGTTGGGAAAAGAGTGGGCAATGTAGTAGCAGGACAGAAATGCCCTCTTCTGAAAAGGAGTAAAGTAGAGAATGGAATGCATGTGCTAAAAGTACAGAAAAGAAAAGATAATTAAAGTTGCATCATGTAGAACATTATTAGGAAACTGGAAGATGATGGAGAGGGTAGACTTTGAGGTTACTGATAACACTTTCCTATGGCAAAAGTGCTAGAGGCTTATCCAGAGATAAGTTCTAAAATTGCGAACAGCAGTGAGAGCCCTGCTGAGGCTAGAGAAGATGATTTTGGAATGAAAATAAGTGACCTGGATTCAAGATTTTCTTTGGTAATATTCAGCAGCGTATTCTGGGTACTAACGGGAATAATCTTCAAGTTGTTCACTGTCAGAATCAAGAGTAGGTAAGGAAGCACGTCAAGGAGGAAGTGAGGTAATGAAGAAAATCGAGGGATGAACAGGCTGAAGGCTATGACTTAGCAGCAATTCCAGTAGATGTGAGAGAAGAAGAATATGTTATGGTCAAAGAAGGAAAATTTAGAGTTAAAAATCTCATAAGGAAGCAATTCTGCAGTGTCAGATGCAAGGGCAAATCTTGGATAGGTATGTAAGTAGGGGGTGCAGAGGTGGTGTAAGAAGGTTGAGCTGGAGCATGAAGGGCCATCTGTATGGATATTGAGATTAACACGATATTGCCATGGAATGAGTTGGGAGATTTAAAGTCAAAGGCAAAACTATCAAAGAAGGCACTGAAGGAGACCAGACATGGGTTGAAAACAGCAACAAGGAGGGAGCAAGGGCCCAGGGAAGGATGTTTCAAAAGGCCAGGCATTGCTGAGAGCTCACGGTAGAATGGTGGTATGGAAGTGGCTGGGAAGAGATAAGAGTATATTGCCTCCTAAGTAATGATAATTCTTGGGAGTGGCAGGAGTGGACAACACTGGGGAATTTTGACCCACTGTCAGGTCAAGGTGAGGGGAAGAATAATCCAAGAGGAGCTTGAGGATGTAGGTAAGCTTGTTCACAGTCAGTTGGATTCTACAGGCCACGATGTTGGGTTTTGGCCTACATATCTGGTGTCTGCTGGGAGTCCGTGTCCCCACATCTATCTCTGACCTCTGGTTTACAGCTCCCCTGCTATATTACCATTAAATACCCTCTTCAATTAATATTCTTCAAGTCTTCAAAGTCTCCTAATTTTTACAGCACTCCTGTTAGTTTGAGGAGTGATAAGAAAGATTCTACAGAGACTGCCAGACTTGTTAAATGGGTTGATCAGAATTAACAGAGTAAGTCACTGTTGAATCTAGAAGAGGAAAAGATATAACAAGGGACAACAGCAATAACAATGAAGAACTCAAAACAAGTGTCTGGTTGGTGAAGAGCGTAGATGAGTCCAGCACTCTCATGCTTTGTCTTTGCTTTTCCCTTTGAGGTATCTGTGCAGTACAGGCAAGAGTCAAACTGAAAACAAGGTTTTCTTAAGCACTTTGTGGAGTATGGCTACTGTCTTTGGTGTTCATGGGAAATTAGAACTTTCAGTAATAGCAATTGAAAGCCAGACATACCAAAGTAAGGAAAATGAAATTTTTGAATAGTTGTTAATGTTTATATTGGCTTTACCTTTAAGCACATACGTTACCCATCAATGTTTGAATTGTAGGCTGTCACTCTTTATATATGTATGTCCTTTGTTCTCTTATTCCAGGGTGCTTTGAGCACATTCTATAAATTTTTTTCCAGCAATTCTGTGCAGCCTAGGAACAAGGATGGAGAAATTAGCTGCAGAAATGTAATAAGCCTTGAAGATTAGTAAAGGCACTACCCCTTTCTATTTAAAAGAAGCTTAGATTGCTGGTTCGAGTAATTTTTAAAGTATGACACTTTAAACTCCATACATTTTTATTAGGTTGTAAAGTCTACTTTATGTCACAATGTCTTGAAAGATACAATGTCAAGATACAATGTCTTGAAACATGGAACCACTAAAAGATTATGTGGTGTATGAAGCACAAACAAACTGGGATTCACAGGTACATGTGATTTGGCATAGGTGCTATAACAAGATAAAGTTATTTGATAGCTTTTCCAGTGAAATAATAAACAATGAACACTATCCCTCCATATACCAAATAAAAGTCTAACTGATTAACGCATTTCATATATATTTTTTACAGGGCAGACAAATACGATTTACATAATTTTGTCAATAAAAGACAGATTTAAGCCAGTTATCAGTCTTCAGTGTTTGTGATGGATTATTATGTGATAGACATTGAGATGGAAAAGAATCTATTCTTGTTTCTAGAGGAACTCTAACTGGAGGGACAGTGCACACAGACACACACACCAATCAAAAATTGACTTGAGAGAGGAAAAGTGATTCATTAGAGACCCCCTACAAGCGGATCTATTTACTCACTGGGTCCTAAGAAACTGGAGCAATTGAATCTTTCAGAGATTTCTGTTACATTTTGATTGTGTATCTAAGAGGCCTAGTTTTACTGAATTTATTTTCTCATTATTATTATTAATTTTAAAGTTGATCATTTTTACCTTCATTTATAAATGATACTTGTTATGGTAAGAAATCATGAAGTCAAAGATTCTGAGAGCAAATAGACTCTGGAGGTCACATAGTTCTAGAGATGAGGGCATTGAATCAGAGAGGTGACGGGTCTGGGCCAAGGCCTCATAGCTCTGCTAGTTGACAGTAGAGGCAGAACTTCTGTAGGGATCCTTAGCAGTACTGAAGGTGTTGGTCACTAGGCTGTACCTACTGCAGGGATGTAGGGAGTTGTGTTTCTGCGGCTGCAGAAGAAAGAGTGGGGAAAAAGGGAAATTAAACCCTATCCTTCAGTTAACTAGAGAAGGGAAACTAGAAATTGATGAGAGGAGCAAGTATCAAAAAAAATGCTAAGAGAGCCTGAATCTCTAGATCCTTGATTTGGTCATAATTCCAAAGAAAGGACTTAAATGTGTTGAATTTGAGAGAGTTATTAAGATTTGGTGTTGACACTATAAGTTAAGTATTAATGAAAAAGTTACCAAGTATTGCATTTTAATATTCCTTTTTTTCTTTTAAATTGTTAGCCAGAAATCACCTTTCTAAATACAGAAATATGTGTTCTGTATAATAATTAATCATTTATTTTAAAATACATCTCTGTTTTATTGTACCAGATAAGGAAGCACACTTATTTCCATCTCAGTAAACTGTACCTGAAACATGGTTAGTGAACTGAAAATCAAGACCATTATTTCATCTTGCTGAGATATTTTTGGAGCTAATTATCAACAAGTCTTACAATTTTAGGTTGTCACATTTGATATCCATGATGTCTGGGTCCCTATGGAAGCCATGGAAGTTCTTGATAAATGGGTTAAGTAGCACAGAGATAAGAATGAGCCCTGTATCAAGCCACTAGGTAACTAACTCAGTTGGGCACAGATTCTGAGCCTGGGGAGTTTAGTCATTCAACTCTATGTTAAACCACTGAATGCCACTAGCATTTAGCATCTACTTCTTCACTGGTATTCATGGAGATTATGAAAGAAAAAAGGTGTTACAAACTCTAAATACACAATAGTTACAGAGTTCTGCTCTTATACTTAGTTGAATTCTCAAAAATGGAAATGGACTCAGCCTCATATAATGTGTTCTTAGTGCATCCACGATGTCTTCTAGTGACCTATCATTTCTTCTTCTTAAGTTCACAAGCTATCTGTTTATCAATGTCATGGATAATATTTTATTTCTTTCTCTTTTGTTCTAGACAAAGGGTCTCACTGTGTTGTCCAGGCTGGTCTTGAACTCCTGGACTCAACTCATCTGCCCACCATGGCCTGTCAAAGTGGTGGGATTACAGTCATGAGCCATTGTGCTCAGCCTGCCTTTGATAATATTTTCATTATCTGAATTTGCGAAATCTAACTTCACTCTTCTTTTGAAAATGGAGACCTTAATTTGCTTTTTGTCAGTTATTACGCACAGCTAGCCTTCTCTGCATTTCTTTAAAGATTCTTGAGATTCTTTCCCATCTCACTCTCTCAAAGAAAATAAGTATAAGTGAATTACCAATAAGTGCAAAGAACATTTAATTTAAACTTGCATGTTTTTAATGGGAATTCCCATTTCCAAAGCAATGAGTGTGTGTGACTGTGTGTTTATGTTCAAATCAACATAAACATGTGTTTATGTTGGAGAAGAGGTTAGGGCAGGAGAAGGTACCAGTGGCTTACTTTTATTCTCCCATGGTGTCTGAAGACCAGGAAAGTGTTAGAGAAACAAGGGTCCATGAACGCAGATACGGAGTTAGAACCTCACTATGTTGAGCTTACTTTTCACTTTGTTTTCTGCCTCTAGTTCTTCTTGGCCAGAGTATAGGCTTTTAATGGGGAGGACTTAGAAAGAAATCAAGAATCTGCTGCCTTCCTAGAACTCCTTCCTACATTGCAAATCCTTGAGCATGTGGACTTCAAGACTAATTAAAACAAAACCAAATTAAACTAAATAAACAAACAAAAACAGCTCCAAACACCAATGGTTATTTCAGACCACAGGGGGGGATAAATAAAAGCTTGAATGCTTAAAACCATTGGTTTTGATAACAGTTACTAAAATTGATGATGCTTCTGCCAAAAATTTGCAGTGCCATTGGCTAATATGGCTTTTCCCCCAATTAAAGCTTTCATCTTTAAATGATCTGTGAGTAGACAAGACCACATAGTTTATACTTTTTGAAAATGTTACCACATTACCTGTTTTTTTTTTTTTTTTTTTTT
>NW_012117299.1:850332-850886 GCF_000951035.1 Colobus angolensis palliatus | reverse complement strand
TTTTTTTTTTTTTTTAACCCATAACAACCAAGTTCTATTTTGTAAGCTTGACATTGTAAAGATTCTTCTAAATTAAGCTATGAGGTTTGCTATTTTGGGCACCCTTCTCGGCAAGCCCATGCCTTGTGACATTACTTCTGCTCTGTTTACCAATCGTGTGTGTCAGGGTTGCTGGTTGTGGCAAACTCAGCCACAAGAGAAGAAGCTGAGAGAACTTTATCTTCTCTCGCTTGAAGGCACCAACATACTGGAAGGGGAATCTGGAAGATCCAGTGGTCATAAGACGTATCATTTATGCATGGTAACTTCTGTTCTGATGAAGTTTAGCAACTAAGATTGTTTCTGGTTTCAGTCTGAAAGAAGGTTCCTATTCATGAAGTACTTCCTGTGTGAAATGGCACACAGTCATCATTTACTTCACAGCTGAACTTTGGTATGAGCTGCTTAACTGCTTTCTTTGACTATAGTTTTTAACCTATTTGCATATTTCCATCAGATTAATCTTTCCAAATCATGGTTCGGATTGTCAGGATAATGATGTATCTACAACTCCC
>NW_012117299.1:766338-849902 GCF_000951035.1 Colobus angolensis palliatus | reverse complement strand
TCAACCTGCCAAGTAGCTGGGACTACAGGTGCATGCCACCATGCCTGGCTAATTTTTGTATTTTTAATAGAGATGGGGGTTTCACCACGTTGGCTAGGTTGGTCCTGAACTCCTGACCTCAAGTGATCTGTCCGCCTTGGCCTCTCAAAGTGCTGGGATTACAGTCATGAGCCACCACACCGGGCAGAATTTGCTTTCTATCTGGAAAAGTGAAGGAAAAAAAATCATATTTCTACTTTATAATCATTGAATATTTTCTTCATTGGAAGAAGCCTTACAGATAAATATTACTCCTTGGTAAATAAAGCAATTACCATTATAATACATCTTGGGGAGAGGGATATCCAAACTAATACTCAATTTACCAGGTAATCTCAAATTTTGTTCAGTTGGCGTTTGTTGAAATTATTTTACTATTGTCTACTTCATGTTCTGAGTTCTGGCACAGAGGAATCACAGTATAAACACAATGTAGATTATATGTACAACTGAATAACAGATGTTAGGTAAACTTGTATTTTCAACATTCTATAAAGTTATCCTGAGATAACAATTTTTTTAAAAATTAAAATTATTATAGCATATAGTCTATTCACTTGTAACGTAGAGAGTTAGTGCTCACCAAACATTGTATGTGTTTCCATTTATTTCCTAGCCTCTTTTGCCTTTTAAGTTGGGGTCACGTGACTAGTTCTGGCCAGTGAATAATAAGTGGAAGAAATATTTGTTTATTTTGGGCTAAGGCAAACTGGGAGGGGACATATTCTAGATGGTGCAAGCACAAGATGGTGGGACTCTGCCAGCCTGGGCTCCTGGGACACTATGTGCAAGACAATGTTCTACTGACCATGGCTGGATGAGGAACTTGAGTAAGAAACAAACTTTTCAAGGTTTGAGAATTAAGGTGTTACCCTACCCAGCCCACCTTCTCTTAACTAATATAGCAGTTAAACAACAAATCCCAAGTGTTAGGTAACTTGTAAATGTATTAAACAAATCAAATCTGAATTTTCTTCTCCTACTCCAGTGGTCTTTTGTGCTGGGGAAGACACCTGGTTCCTTGTTGAATGGCGGTGGAGACATCCTGCTATTTCATCTTGAAGTCCTGACCCTGTGTGTGTGCCTGAACTGAGGCTGGAGATGACCAAATGCTTTAATACTGTACCTGTCCTGTCTGGCAGAATCTTGGTGGGTGCTGTTGCAAAGGGCAGGACTAGTGCTGGGGTTCTGCTCTTCCCTGTGCCTCCCTTTCTTGTCCGGAATAAGGGCCAACTCCTGGCTACTCAATCATGTACACCAATGATCATGAAAAACGGGGTGCTTTTGGCACTCAGTCATCAATTGTTGGTGTACATGATTGAGTACTGAGAGCTGGCACTTATTCTTTTTACTAAAATCACCTGCAATCTCTGGGTACTTTCAACAGAAATTATTGAATTTTAGCCTGACCTTCCAAACTCTTACCTCATCCTACCTTTTAAATCTCAGGTCTTACCACAACCCTCCCAAATCGATTTACTTGCCACTTCCTAGACATGTCTATGTTTTTATACATCCTTTAGTCATATCATGGCTTCTGTCTAAATGTCTTTCTTCCCTGCCATTCAAGTCCTACCCTGCCTTCAAGGTGCAACACAAGTTTCACATTTTTTGATACCTTCTCTGAACCATGTTAAGCTTCTGAAAGATTCACAATCCTTATCTTCATTTCTGAAATCCAGAAAGCTCTGAAAATGGAAAGCTTTTATTATTCATTAGCAAAACCTGGTCTGACTTGAGAAAATTTGGAGGAAAAACCTGAACTGAACTGATTTGGCTTTATTTATCATTTTTATCTGTGATTTTTGTCCCATGTAGTATATATATTCATGTTATGTTTGATTGTGGGTGCTACCCTAGACTCTTCCGGGCTATAACATACAGTATTATCTGTCTAAAATCTGAAACATTCTGAGTTCATAAACTCATCTACTCCCAGGGATTTTAGAAACCCATCTACCCTCAGGGATTTTGGTAATGAGATTGGTGCTTTGTTACTGCCCTTATGGAGAAATCACAGTATACCTGTGTTTTGATGTGCACGCGTACCCTAGAACTTAAAGTATAATTAAGAAAAGAAATTTTGGCCGGGCGCGGTGGCTCAAGCCTGTAATCCCAGCACTTTGGGAGGCTGAGACGGGCGGATCACGAGGTCAGGAGATTGAGACCATTCTGGCTAACACGGTGAAACCCCATCTCTACTAAAAAAATACAAAAAACTAGCCAGGCGAGATGGCGGGCGCCTGTAGTCCCAGCTACTCAGGAGGCTGAGGCAGGAGAATGGCGTGAACCCGGGAGGCGGAGCTTGCAGTGAGCTGAGATCCGGCCACTGCACTCCAGCCTGGGCGACAGAGTGAGACTCCGTCTCAAAAAAAAAAAAAAAAAAAAAAGACATTTTATGATCTACTTGAATCTGCTTTAATAAACTGACTTCTGGCATTAGATTGAAATTTTTGAGGATAAAAATATTTCTTATCAGTGATTTGGGTATAAGTTTTTACAAGTTATAGACTCAGATGCACAAAAATGCTTTGTCTTTAACTGAACTTAGCTTTTAGCTCAAATTCCATCTTTATCTGATGGCAGGAAAGTTCAGGTAAAATCAGCTACATTAGTGACCACTCAGTCATTTAAGGTTTTAACTAAGTCAATTTAGGGAAATAAGCTTGAAATTCCTGCTCCAATTTTACAGTTCTTATTCTGCCTCCTCTGTTGGAGACACAGAAGCTTTCAGATGCTTCTCTACAGTGCTTTGGGACCCAGAGTCCTGCCATTTTTTTCTGCCTACACAGTTTTAACTCTACTGTTGTTAGACCATACTCATGTAGGGTAAGCTATTGAGACCTACACTTGGCTCTTTGTCTCCTTGATCTATGCTTCAGGAAATGAGGCCCAGCTTTCAGAATCTCCCAGATCTGAAACCCTGATCATTCTTCCCTACCCACTTCCAAGGGGTAGGAGTGGAGTCAAGGGCTTGGAATGCCCATGTCTCTCTGATTCCAGAAAAATTCTTAATCAACGAACTTTTATTCTCCTCTTCAAATGACTAGGCAAGGATTCTTCTAAACTTCTTTTAAAGCTGATAACTTTTTTTTTTTGATATTTTAAAAGTCACATTTCACATGTCATTCTGTATAAAACATAGATTTATTTATTTATTTATTTTTAACTTTTGTTTTAGGTTCGGGAATACATGTGCAGGTTTGTTGTATAGGTAAACTTGTGTCATGGGGGTTTGTGGTACAGATTATTTCATCACCCAGGTACTAAGCCTAGTACCCAGTAGTAATTTTTTCTGCTCCTCTCCCTCCTCCCACTCTTCACCCTCACATAGGCCCTAGTGTCTGTTGTTCCCTTCTTTTTGTTTATGAGTTCTCATCATTTAGCTCCCACTTATAAGTAAGAACATGTGGTATTTGGTTTTCTGTTCCTGTGTTAGTTTATCAAGGATAATAGTCTTCACATCCTTCCATATTTCTGCAAAAGACATGATCTCATTCTTTTGTATGGCTGAATGGTATTCCATGGTGTATATGTATCACGTTTTCTTTTACTTTAAAAACTTTGATTTTAGGTTCAGGGGTACATGTGAAGGTTTGTTACATAAGTAAACGCATGTTATGGGGGTTTGTTCAGATTATTTTATCACCTAGAAATTAATCCCAGTACCCAGTAGTTACCTTCTGTGTTCCTCTCCCTACTCTGATATCCTTCACCCTCAAGTGGACCCCAGTGTTTGTTGTTTCCTTCTTTGTGTTCATGAGTTCTCATCATTTAGCCCTCACTTATAAGTGAGAACACGTGGTATTTGGCTTTCTGTTCCTGAATTAGTTTGCTGAGGATAATAGCCTCCAGCTTCGTGCATGTTTCTGCAAAAGACGTGATCTTGTTCTTTTTTATGGCTGCATAGTATTACATGGTGTATATATACCACATTTGCTTTATTCACTCTGTCACTGATGGGCATGTAGATTGATTCCATGTCTTTGCTATTGTGAATAGTGCTGAAATGAACGTTCAAGTGCATGTGTCTTTATGGTAGAATAATTTGTATTCCTCTGGGTATATACTCAGTAATGGGATTGCTGAGTTGAATGGTAGTTCAACTTTTAGCTCTTTGAGAAATTGCCATACTGCTTCCACGATGGTTGAACTATTAATAATTTAGATTCCCACCAACATTGTGTAAGCATTCCCTTTTCTGTGCAACCTCTCCGGCATCTATTTTTTGACTTTTTAATCATCACCACTCTGGTATGAGATGGTATCTCAGTGTGGTTTTTGATTTGCATTTCTCTAATGATTAGTAATATTGAGCTTTTTTTCATATGCTTGTTGGCTGTGTGCATGTCTTTGATATGGTTTGGCTGTTTCCCCACCCAAATCTCATCTTGAATTGTAGTTCCCATAATCTCCACATGTTGTAGGAGGGACCCAGTGGGAGGTAATTGAATAATGGGGGCAGTTACTTTCATGCTGTTCCTGTGATAGTGTGTGAGTTCTCACGAGATCTGATGGTTTCATAAGGGTATATTTTCCCCTTTTGCTCAGCACTTCTCCTGCTGCCATGTGAAGAAGGACGTGTTTGCTTCACCTTCCACCATGATTGTAAGTTTCCTGAGGCCTCCCAAGCCATGCTGAACTGTGAGTCAACTAAATCTTTTTCCTTTATAAATTACTCAGTCTCAGGTATGTCTTTATTGGCAGTGTGAGAATTGTCTAATACAGTCTTTTTTTGAAAAGAGTCTGTTCATATCCTTTGCCCACTTTATGTTTGTTTTTCTCTTGTAAATTTGTTTAAATTCTTACAAATGCTGGATATTAATTAGACCCTTGTCAGATGCATAGTTTGCAAATATTTTCTCCCATTCTGTAAGTTGTCTGTTTACTCTGATGACAGTTTCTTTTGCTGTGCAGAAGTTGTTTAGTTTAATTAGATCTCGTTTGTCAATTTTTGCTTTTGTTGCAATTGCTTTTGGTGTCTTTGTCATTAAATCTTTGCCCATTCCTATTCCAGGGTGGTATTGGCTAGGTTGTCTTCCAGGGTCTTTTATAGCTTTGGGTTTTACATTTAATTCTTTAATCCATCTTGAGTTAATTTTTGTATATGGTGTAAGCAAGGGGTCCAGTTGTAATCTTCTGCATATGGCTACCCAGGTAACCCAGCACCATTTGTTGAATAGGGAGTCATTTCCCCATTGTTTGTTTTTACCAGCTTCACTGAAGATCAGATGGTCATAGGTGTGTGGCCTTATTTCTGCACTGTCTATTCTGCTCCATTGACCTATGTGTGTTTTTGTACCAGTACCATGCTGTTTTGGTTACTGTAGCCCTGTAGTATAGTTTGAAGTTGGGTAACGTGATGCCTCTAGCTTTGTTCTTTTTGCTTAGGATTGCCTTGGCTGTTTGGGCTTTCTTTTGGTTCCATATGAATACAAACTAATATGGTTTGGCCCTATGTCCCCACCCAAATCTCATCTGGAATTATACTCCCATAATTCCCATGTGTTATGGGAAGGACCTGGTGGGAGATAATTGAATCATGGGGGTGGTTTCTCCCATACTGTTCTCATGGTAGTGAATAAGCCTCATGAGATCTGATGGTTTTATAAGGGGAAACCCTTTCACTTGGCTCTCATTCTCTCTCTTGCTGCTGCCATGTAAGAAGAGCCTCTCCCCTTCCACCATGATTGTGAGGCCTCTCTAGCCACATGGAACTGTAAGTCCATTAAGCCTCTTTCTTTTGTAAATTGCCCAGTCTCAAGTATGTCTTCATCAGCAGCATGAAAACAGACTAATACAGTAAACAGTACCAGTAGAGTGGGGTGCTGCTGAAAAGATAACCGAAAATGTGGAAGTGACTTTGAAACTGAGTAACAGGCAGAAGTTTGAAAAATTTGAAGGGCTCAGAAGAAGACAGAAAAATGTGGGAAAATTTGGAACTCCTTACAGACTTGTTGCATGTCTTTGACCAAAATGCTGATAATACTATAGACAATGAAATCCATGCTGAGTTGGTCTCAGATGGAGATGAGGAACTTGTTGGGAACTGGAGCAAAGGTGACTCTTACTCTGTTTTAGCAAAGAGACTGGTGATATTTTGCCCCTGCCCCAGAGACTTGTGGAACATTGAACTTGAGAGAGATGATTTAGGGTATCTGGTAGAAGACATTTCTAAGCAGCAAAGCCCTTAAGAGGTGACTTGGGTGCTATTAAAGGCATCCAGTTTTAAAAGGGAAACAGAGCATAAAAGTTTGGAAAATTTGCAGCCTGACAATGAGATAGAAAAGAAAATCCTATTTTCTGAGGAGAAATTCAAGCTGGGTACAGAAATTTGCATAAGTAATGAGGAGCCAAATGTTAATCCCTAAGACAAAAAATGTCTCTGGGGGATGTCAGAAGTCTTCATGGCAGCCCCTCCCATCACAGGTCCAGAGACCTAGTTGGAAAAAGTGATTTTGTGAGCTGGGCCCAGGGTCCCCATGCTGTGTGCAGCGTAGGGACTTGGTGCCCTGCGTCCCAGCTGCTCCAGCAGTGGCTGAAAGGGGCCAACATAGAGCTCAGGCCGTGGCTTCAGAGGGTGCAAGCCACAAGCCTTGGCAGCTTCTAAGTGGCGTTGAGCCTGCCAGTGCACAGCAGCCAAAAACTGGGGTTTGGGAACCTCTGCCTGGATTTCAGATGATGTATGGAAATGCCTGGATGTCCAGGAAGAAGTTTGCTGTGGGGGTGGTGCTTTCCTGGAGAACCTCTGCTAGGGCACTGTGGAAGGGAAATGTGGGGTTGAAACCCCCGCACAGAGTCCCTACTGGGGCATGGCCTAGTGGAGCTTTGAGAATAGGGCCACCTCCTCCAGACCCCAGAATGGTAGATTCACTGACAGCTTGCACTGTGCACCTGGAAAAGCCACAGACGCTCACCATAAGCCCATGAAAGCAGATAGCAGGGAGGCTATACCCTGCAGAGCCCAGGGGTAGAGCTGCCAAAGACCATGGGAACCCACCTCTTGTATCAGCGTGACCCGGATGTGAGACATGGATTCAGAGGAGATCATTTTGGAACTTTAAGATTTGACTGCCCTGCTGGATTTTTGACTTGCATGGGTCCTGTAGCCCCTTCATTTTGGCCACTTTCTCCCATTTGGAATGGCTGCATTTGCCCAATACCTGTACCCCCATTGTATCTAGGAAATATTTAACTTGATTTTGATTATATAGACTCCTAGGCAGAAGGGACTTGCCTTGTCTCAGATGAGACTTTGGACTGTGGACTTTTAAGTTAATGCTGAAATAAGTTATGACTTTGGGGGACTGTTGAGAGGTCATGATTGGTTTTGAAATGTGAGGACATGAGATTTGGGAGGGGCCAGAGGCAGAATGATATGGTTTGGCTATGTCCTCATCCAAATCTCATCATGAATTCCCACATGTTGTGGGAGGGACCTGTTAGGAGGTAACTGAATCACTGGGGCAGGTCTTTCCCATGCTGTTCTCATGATAGTGAATAAGTCTCATGAGATCTGATGGTTTTGACAAGGGGAGTTTCCCTGCACAAACTCTCTGCCTGCCACTATCCATGTAAAGATGTGACTTGCTCCTCCTCGCCTTCCACCATGATTGTGAGGCCTCCCCAGACATGTGGAACTGTAAGTCCATTAAACCTCATTTTCTTCCCAATCTTGGGTATGTCTTTATCAGCAGCGTGAAAACAGACTAATACACAAACCCACAGCCAGCATCATACTGAATGGGCAAAAGCTGGAAGTATTCCCCGTGAAAACCAGCACAAGACAAGTATGCTGTCTTTCATCACTCCTATTTAACACAGCACTGGAAGTCCTGGTGAGAGCAATCAGGCAACAGAAGGAAATAAAGTGCATCTAAATAGGAAGAGAGGAATTCAAACTATCCCTGTTTGCAGATGATACGATTCTTTATCTAGAAAACCCCATAGTTGATAAACAATTGCTCCTTCAGTTGATAAACAATTTCAGCCAAATTTCAGGATATAAAATCAATGGACAAAAATCACTAGCATTCTATACACTGACAACAGCCAAGCCAAAAGCCAAATGAGGAATGCAATCCCATTCACGACTGCCACAAAAGAGAAAATAAAATAAAATAAAATAAAATTAAATTAAATAAAATAAAATGCCTAGGAACACAGCTGAGAAAGGAGGTGAAAGATCTCTACAATGAGAATTACAAAATAACTGCTCAAAGAAATCAGAGATGATACAAACAAATGAAAAAACATCCCATGCTCATGGGTGGAAAGAATTCATATCATTAAAATGGCCACACTGCCCAAAGCAATTTACAGATTCAATGCTGTTTCTATCAAACCACCAGTTACATTCTTCACTGAGCTAGACATGGATTTATGAAAGTCTACTTTGAGGCTTAGTATATGTGTAACTCAAACAAATGCAACTCAAATTCTTTGTTCTCTGGCTGTGTAAAGTTTTGGCACTGACCCTGAGGCATGACTGTTATCTGACTCATTGGTAAAGGCCAGAAGACAAAGAATAGGTGGGAAGTACCTAGCTAATATATGAGAATTTCATTCTACTACATGTGTACTCTCATTTGGCATCATTCAAACCCCAAACTGCCTCCTATGCAAAGGTAGAAGTTGTATTTGTCCTTGTGTAAGTGCTTTTGGAACTGGCTTCCAGAAGGAGCATAGAGGATGATGTTAGGCCAGGATTTCTCTCCTCACTCATCTTACCCATGCCAGATTCATATACTCATCATGCACATATTTAGTCAAAACAGTTCAACCTTTCATGTTTTTTAAATATATTGTGGAGCTGTATATAATCTAATTTAAATAAAGCATGCTGCTAAGAAAAATACTTTGAAAATTTGTTGTATCTAAATAGGATTATACAAATGATTTTCCAAACACCCAGATCCATTTGGGAATTGATTTCACCTGTATGCTATCACTACTTAACTGCAATCAGCTCCTACTTTTAGCTATGAGTAAACAATTCGTCCAGGATTTTCTAACCTATGATGAAATCCTTCAAGTACAGTAAGTCCTCACTTGACCTTGTTGATAGGTTCTTGGAAACTGTGACTTTAAATGAAACAACACATCACGAAACCAATTTTACTAGAGGCTAATTGATATAAACAAGAGCTAAGTTCCTATGGCATATTTCTGGTAACAAAAACATCACCAAACTTCTGGCCCCAAAACACTTCTAATATCAACCATTGAAATAAGTGTGAGCTATACATACATTTAAGAAAAATTAATAAAAACAACTCAGATAATTATGTACCCAATTTTTGGTGAATCAGTGAGTGATGGCAGTCTTCGTGGTGGTGAGTTAAATCAAGGAATAAATGTCTGTAAAGTAAAAATGGTGAAGAGCACCTCCTCCCACCATACAGTTCAAACACGATTACAAATATTCATACCACATCATTTTTTGTCATGCGTTTGCATGAATATCATAGATTTTATGAATTTTAAAAATTGTTTTATTTATTTCATTACAAGTTTGTATTTGACAATAACTTGTATTCCTTTATTTATTTTGCACCCCGCGTATTCCAGTTCAGAGTCGTAGGTGGCGTGGGAGACTATCATGGGGTAGCTCAGGGGACAAGATGGGAACCAGCCTTGGAGTGGACGCCATCCCATCATGGGGCACACTCAGACCCACACCCACATTCAGTCTAGGACAATTTAGATATACCAATGGACCGAACATCTTTGGGATGTAGGAGGAAACCGGAGACCCCGGAGAAAACCCGGGCAGGCCTGGCAAGAACATTCAAACTCCACACAGACAGTGATCCCTGCCAGGAATTGATTTTTCTTTTTCTCATAAACATTATAACAAAACTGTGTTGAATAAAAACACATGATTCGAGGACCTGTTGTACTCATTTATGATACCAGTATGTTTCAGCTCTGGGGAGTATAATATCAAAAGGCCTGGCAGACAACTTCCTCCCTTCCTTATAATGCTTGCTCCCCGCATAACATTAAAAATCTTCGGTTGTTTGTAGGGCCTAGGGTAAAAATGCTTTATTTATTATTTCCACTGTTACCCCTTTCCTTTTTGGAGACACAGAGAGAATGAAAATAAAAAGCCTTTCCCATGCTCACGTGAACATTTCCATTTCTGCTGACTAAAAATAAACAGGGACCGTTTGGTTGTTTTGGCTAATTACAGTGTAACTACTTACACACTCCTCTTTTGTCACCTGTAATCTTGCACTAACCTTGAAACTACTCTTTCTTCTTTTATTGCTCTCCAATCTTGTCTACTTCTAACATGTTATTACTGAATATTCTTTTCTAAAATATACATGTGATCATATCACTCTTAAAAACTTTAAAGATTTAAAAAACCCTTTGTTGGCTCTGTATATTTTACAGGACTAATTTAAACTCTTTGCTTTAGATCATGAGATCTTTCATGATTTACAGCTAAGACTAGTAATGAACAATTATTCTGTGTCTCTTCTGTGTGAGTCAATATGTTAGGACATGTCAATGAACCGCATTTAACCTTCACAACAATCCTGTGAAGTCAGTAGTTTTATCTATTTTTTACAATAAGAAAACCGAGCTTAGAAAGATTAAATAATTTCCCCCCAAATAATGACTAGCACATTCTTATCTGCCGCTGATCTCTCCTAAGCAGCCTCATGCACCTAAAGCACTGAAGTCTTCATTGATGTCTTGATTGAACTGTATTTTCCTCATGCCTCTCTGACTTTCCTTATGCTGGATCTGCTGCCTGGAATGAGAAGAAATCTTGCTCACTGATCAATCTTAAAGAAAGCTTCAAGGTCCAGATAACCTGCCCTTTACTCTTGTTTAACCATTTTGTCCCTTGGAGAGATGGGTAGACGCACCCTCCCTTGTGAGCCAGTAGTCCTGGGTGGATGTGTCACATCACTAGAGCGTGAATCCCAGGTATGAAAAGTGTCCTGCCCTCACTCATCACCCAGGGACTGCTGATACCATCAGAAAACTTTTCAGGAAATTGAGGAAGAATAGAATAGAGAGGAATTTTGAGTTACTGTAGTATTCCCACTATAGGCAATCTAATGCCCACTGATTTTTCCTTCCTTTTTTATTCAAAAAAATATTTTTGATATATTGAGACCAATGTGCTTACACAAAAAGAAATTATTGCCCACATATTCAAATGTCCAATAGAGAGATTTCTCTTATTTTATAGGTGTATTGTATTTTTTTAATTGAAAATGTTTATTGTGGTAAAATACATATAAAACTTATCTGAATTTTAAGTATGCAGTTCAGAAGTGTTAAATATATTCACATTGTTGTGCAACCAATTTCCAGAACTTTTTCATCTTGCAAAACTGAATATTCCCACTAAACAACAATCCACTGCACCTACTAAACAACAACTTTCCATCTTTCCTCCCCCTAGGCCCTGCCAATCATCATTCTACTTTCTAGTTCTATGAGTCTGATGATTCTAGATACATTGTACAGACTGAATCATGCTTCAACATTTTCAAGGTTCATTCATGTTATAGCATTTCCTTCCTTTTCAAGGCTGAATAATGTGTGTGTGTGTGTGTGTGTGTGTACCACATTTTGTTTATCCATTCATCCCCTGATAGACACTTCAGTTGCTTCTACCTGTTAGTTCTTGTGAACAATGTTGCTATGAACATGAGTGTACAAATATCTTTTCATGTCTATGCTTTCAATTCTTTTGAATATTGTATTCATCTCTTCTCAAATTGCTATAAAGAAATACCTGATACTGGATAATTTATAAAGAAAAGAGGTTTAATTGGCTCATGGTTCTGAAGGCTGTTCAGGAAGCATGACAGCATCTGCTTCTGGGAAGACCTCAGGAAACTTACAATTGTGGTGGAAGGTAAAGCTGGAGCAGACATCCTCACGTGGCCAGAGCAGGAGAAAGGGAGACGCGGGGAGGTGCCATACACTTTTAAACAACCAGATCTCATGAGAACTCTATCACGAGTACAGCACCAAAGGGATGGTTCTAAACTATTCATCAGAACTCCACCCCCATGATCCAATCACCTCCCACTAAGCCTCTCCTCTAACACTGGGGATTACAATTTGACATGAGATTTGGGCAGGACACAGATCCAAACCATAACAGATATATACCCAGAAGTACGGATCATATGGTAATTCTATTTTTAATTATTTCTTTTTGAGATGGAGTTTTGCTCTTGTCACCCAGGCTGGAGTGCAATGGCTCAATCTCGGTTTACTGCAACCTCTGCCTCCCTGGTTCAAGCGAGTCTCCTGCCTCAGCCTCCAGAGTAGCTGGGATTATAGGGGCCCACTACCACGCCCAGCTAATTTTTGTATTTTTAGTTGAGATGGGGTTTCACCATGTTGGCCAAGCTGGTCTTGAACTCCAGGTGATCCACTTGCCTTAGCCTTCCAGAGTGCTGGGATTACAGTGATGAGCCGCTGTGCCTGGCCTTATTTTTAATTTTTGAGAAATCATCTTACTGTTTTCCACAGTGGCGGCACCATTTTTACATTAGTACCAACAGTACACAAAGGTTCCGATTTCTCTACATCCTTTCCAACACTTGTTTGTTTATTTATTTATTTATGTAATTTTGATAGTAGCCATCCTACTGAATGTGCTAAAAGTGTATTTGAATCAAGAGAAACAAAACTCTGCCTAAAATATCAGATAGGTTTTTTTTGTATTATGGACCTCTCTGCCTCAAGGGTTACATATAAGAGAGGCATTTATTATCCTTTGCTATTTTAATGAAAACATGGCAGTGTTCATAGAGAAAACACAGTTGATTAGAAAAAATAAGCTCAGATCTTTGTGCAAGTCAGCAATGCTTACTTGAAACCAGGAGGTTCTGCCACAAAACCACAGCCTGTGAACTACCTTCCTCCTAAAGGCACCTTCCTTTAGGTGCAGTCACAGTATCTAAGAGGAACTAAGAAGATATTAGGGTGTTAACCTTAGCGATTTGACTTTATAAAGTATTAGCAATTGTCAAACTCCCCAACTACACTAAGAGTTTCTGGAGGACAGGGGTTGTTCCTGTAAATCTCTCCTGGCATTGTGCAGGGTTCTGAGAAACACATTCAATAAATACATGTTTGGTGCCTGCCATGTGCCAGTCACTCATCCTGACAGTCACTGGGAATATGGCCGTGAACAAAATAAACAAAAATCTCTGTTCTCAAGGACCTTAGAGTATAGTGGTAGAGACCTATTATAAATACAAGGTGTATATGAAATGGGTGATGAATACTATGAAAAAAAGCAGAAGAGTAGTAAGTGGCAGGAGAGGGATGGTTGTAATTTCAAAAAGATTCAAGGAAGGCTCACTGAGATGTGGCCTTTGGCCAAAGACCCAAAGGAAGCAAGGCAGTGAGGCATGCTGATGGCTTCTAGGGGAAAAGTGTTCTTGATTGAGAGAACAGCAGGGCCAAAATCCCGAGGTGGGAGTGTGTCTGATGTGTTGGAGAACAGAAAGAAGACAAGTGTGTTCAGTACAGAGTGGGTGGGAGGGAGGAGAAAAGGTCAGGTACATAACAGGGAGTCAGACTGCACAGGGCCTTGCAGCCAGTGAAAGACCTTTGGTCTGAGAAGCCTTTAGGGAGGGAAGAGGGTAGAACAAAAGAAAGATGAGATCCGGCCTACATTTATATGGGTCACTCTGGCCCCTGTGTTGAGCACAGAGTTTAGGGGGAAAGGGCTGAAGGAAACCCTGAAAAGATACTTATTTGTTAATGGGAGTGGAGTTCATGATGTTTGGAGTTGAGAGTTGTATGAAGGGTGGGCAGGGTTGACAGCCTTCACAATAGGGACTACACAGATTCCAAAGATGCCATGCCCGTGGGCAAGCTGTTCATGGGTAACTCTGCTAATAAGGCCATCCTCTAGGGAGAGTACAACATGGTGTCTGGTATGGGCCTGGGACCTGTGGGGCGGTACCTGCTGTCTGCTTTGGCGTAGAGGCAGTCAGTCCCTCAGAGGTCCTGTGCTACAGTTCGGATATTTGACCTTTCAAGCTACAGGTTGAAATCTGATCCCCAGTGTTGGAAGTGGGGCCTAATGGGACGTGTTTGGGTCATGGAGGTGGATCCCTCATGGATGGTTTGGTGCTGTCCTCTCCGTAATGAGTGAGTTCCCTTCTCCCACTAGTAGTTCTCTCGAGAGCTGATTATTAAAAAGAGCCTGGCACCTCCTCTTCTTTCTCTCTTGCTTCCTCTTACCATGTATTTTGCACGTACCAGCTCCCCTTCCCTTTGTACCATGAGTGGAGGCAGCTTGAGGCCCTCACCCAGTGCAGGCGCTGGCTCCATGCCTCTTGTAAAGTCTGCAGAATTGTGAGCCAACTAAACCTCTTTTCTTCATAAATTATCCAGCCTCGGGTGTTCCATTATAGTGAAACAAATGGACTAAGACCCCGTGATTGGAGCACCATGTTGAGGCTGGCTAGCGAAGGGGACACCTGCCTGCAGAGGAGCTCTTCCCTCCTGAGTGAATGGGTCAGACTCATTTTTGAAAAATTTCTGCGGTGCTCAGGTCTGAGGGAATTTGAGCAAAATGTCATGGGCAGCAGACCACAGCTGGGTGGTTCCCGCTAGAGAAATTCTACTTTATTCCTTCATTAGTACTAATGAAACTCACTCTGGTGAAAGGAAATCACATGACGAGACCACAGCTGTTTCACCGAAAGTGCTACCAACTTGAGCTGTAAAGCTGTTCATAACCTTTAACCTGGAGCTGAGGCTTCAATAAAATAAACCCCGAATAAGCAACCAACAAGTACACAGACAAGTACACAACAAGTGCACAGACATGTTTCAAATTTAATACTGAGAATTTATAACCTAAAATGATCCAAATGTTCAAGAAGCAAGTAATAGCTAAAGAAATAATTAAAAAAGTTATAAGAAAATGGAATGCCACAGAGGCATTAGAAATAAAAGCTCTGGGGGTTCTTTTGGTGAACTAGAAAGTACCTAAGAGGGCCAGGCACAATGGCTCACGCCTGTCATCCCAGCACTTTGGGAGGCTGACACGAGCGGATCACGAGGTCAGGAGATCAAGACCATCCTGGCCAACATGGTGAAACCCCGTCTCTACCAAAAATACAAAAATTAGCTGGACGTGGTGGCGCATGCCTGTAGTCCCAGCTACTCGGGAGGCTGAGGCAGGAGAATTGCTTGAACCCAGGAGGCGTAGGTTGCAGTGAGCTGAGATCACACCACTGCACTCCAGCCTGGACGACAGAGTGAGACTTCATCTCAAAAAAAAAAAAAAAAAAGTACATAAGAGATTATTTAGGTGAATAATAATGTAAAACACAAAATTGAATGTTTGTATAATTATGCTTATCTCAAATATGTGTACTCACTGGCAGATGAATTTAGAGAAATAGAAACAGAGTTTATAAATGAATTTGGAGAAACAAAAATTGAGCTGAAATTCACAGGTTGTCATATGTAAAGTGATTAGACTGTAAACATAAATATGAAAAATAAAGTTTTCAGGGGAGATGGGGAGGTGGGCACTTCAGTGCAGAATAAGGCTGCTGACTCTCCGTCTTCATTCACTACTTAGACCATTACTACTGTTCGGTAAAGTGTATTTATCTTTATTACTTTTCAAATAGAACAAATTTACCTTTTATTATGAAAATAATGTATTATTATTTTTTAAAATTCAAATAGTACAGGAACACTTAAAAGAGAAAGTACAACTAACCATGAATCTTACCATCTATGGTGATTCATATTTTAAATATCACAAAAAGTTCATCTATACCTCATCTTCCTCATTAATATGGCCTATTCACTATGTGCTGAGAAGACTAAGGAAGAAGCAGATAAGGCGAGAGCCCTTGATTATTAGCCTTGAAAGCCCACCAGAATAAGAGGGGATATTCCCAGGTTGCTGTGTACTTGGTCATTGATGACTCACCCTGTCCCAAAGGCCATATGCAGCTCTGTCAGCTCTATGAACAGCCCTGCCTGCCACTGAATTTCAGAATGAAAGATTAGAAAGCTGCGTTTGTGTGCCTTCTTTGTAAGCAAACTTATATATTTACATTGTGGAAACGTGGTGCCAAGTTTTATCAGTTAAATTCCTCTGTTTAGTAAAGATAGTGACATATAAGAATATACATTTTTTTTCCTCCAAGGGGCTCAATGAATGTGTAAAGTAAATTTTCTGGGGGACAGGGGACAATATTTAAAATATAGACCACCATGGCTGGTAGAATTTTATTTTCTCCTTTAAATATTACTGTACTGTTTGATTTTTTAAAATGAGTACATTATTTTTACAATGAAAGGTAAATTTGTCCTGTTTGAAAAAAATGCACCTAGTCAATATTTTTGTTTTTCCTAAATTGATCCTTATAAATATTAATAGATCAGATCACATAAAATTAAAAATCTCTGTGACAACCTTCCCCAACCCAATAAACAATGTTTAAAGATAGATGACAAACTAGGACTGTCACTTACTATTTCTAATACATAAAAATACTTTATAAATCACAAGGAAAATGATGAAAAAAGGTCCAGAGATATTAATAGACATAAAAATTTACTTTAGAAATGGCCATAGACTGAAAAAAAAGCAAACCTTATTTGTGATTACATAAATGCAAATTAAAAGAGCAAGTAACTACTAGTTTTTATCTTTTAGAGTGGGAAATGTTAATTACTCATAGTCATTGTTGTCCATAAAGACTATAGGCGTTCTCATACATGTTAGGGACAGTTTCAATTGGTGCAACTTGTTTGAAGGTAATATCTATTTGTTTTAAATGGGACTATCCTTTGACCCACATATTGTACTTCTAAGGCATTTCCAAGAAAGTAACTGTAAAATTTTACACAGGTTTTATGATGAGATGGCTTGAGGTAGAATTGCTTTATTACATGGCCATTGAACATGGTATCGGGAGTTAGAAAGCTGAATGCCTCTGGGGTCCAGATTTAAGGAAGACTAGGAAGTGGTGGGGCATTATGAGAACTCCAAGCCCACAGGCTGTGCTATTTCCGCTCAGTGTATTGCCCTACACCCTTCAGTTTTCAAGATAAGGCCTTTTACATAATCTTTCCACATTTAAAAATGTGGGCCCCTTAGTCTAAACTTTTAAAATACCATCTAGACCACCACAGTATCTAGATTTTCGCCAACTTTTTCAACCGTTGGTGTATATCCATTTTCTCATATAGTTTTACTTCTAAAATGTGTGCAAAAATAGGCATAGAAGGGTGAAAATAACATATATATATATCATGTTTAAAAAATAATAAAAGAAATTCCAATCATGTTACATGTTACTACTACTTACCTTGAGAAATAGAACATTAACCAAACTCTTCTGTCTTACTATAATTATATTTGATTTGTTTCCCTTAAGAGGTAATCACTGCCTTTAATTTTACTTTTGTGTCTTGTTTTTCTTTATATTGCCAGCAATGATATCTCTACATTGGATTTTGCTTAGTTTTTACTGGTATTGAACTTTAAAAAAGAAATCAGACTGTAATGTATTCTGAGACTTTTTGAGATTCATACTTTTTTTGTCTAAATAGTTTATACTTTTAGATTTAATATAATGTGTTAAAGTTTAATATGCATGCCATATTAAATTATTTTAGAGCATTAAGAAAAAGGGTGTTTGTAGGGGCGCTGTCAGTCCAGCTGGTTTTCTATCCCCTATACTGCTCTTGCCATGGTCGGGTCACTGGGCTAAGGTGAGGGCACAGGCCCTGTGTTCCGGGCCCTTCAGGAGCATGTTGATAGTTGGTCCTGGGATGAGTGGCATCCTTTCTGACGAGCGGGCTTTGAGGTACTGCTACTGCCTCTTCAGAGACCTCCATAATGCTGCTTGCCTGCCACCAAGGCCACCCCATCCCTCCTTAACCCCAAACTCTGGGTTCTCTTTCCTGCAGCAGGGACACTGGGGCTTCCCTCTTGTTCCACTTAACTCCTTCATGTTTGACCACAGCAGGAGATGTGGCAATGATGCAGGGAATTTAGTTTCCAAATTCCCTCCACATCAACTCTAAATCCAAAAAGGAGTACCCCAACCCAGATGGATTCAGCGGTCAATCTCCATCTGCAGGAACATGTGGGTGCCTCATTGGAGGGGACTCAGGAGGCAGGCTCCTCCTCCTGGGCTGTCTTTTTTTCCCTCCACCCCTCAGATACCCCTTATCAAAGAGTATCAGTTCCTCTGGGGCCTGTCCAGGGGTGTCAAGTAGGGCACACTTGACACCCCTGGATGGGGCCAGAGGGACTGGGCAAGTGAAGGGAATTATCATCCACTGGCTAGAAAATCATGTACAAAGATAAAACAGCAATGACTTGCAGACCAGGTCTGCGCTGTCCATCCTGAATCACCAAGCTTCATCCTGGATGCTTTCGTGTCTTTCCAAACCCCGACGCCTAATCTATCTCCAAGTCACGTTGGTTCCTTCCTTCAATATTGGCTTGGAACTATTTCCTTCCCTCTTCCTCGCCTCCATCATCTTGTTCAGACACCGTCTCAGGCTGAGAATACCTTTGTGTCTTCCACATATAACTATGGGGCCACAATTGCACAGTAGGGACACCGAAACACAGAGGTGAGCAAACCTGGCAGGGCCTTCTCCCTCTCAGCGCTGGATTTTACCGCAGCAGCCTCCTGCCTGGACTGGGGTCTCTACACACACACCACCCTCTCCCTGCCTTTGCCAGAAGGCTCTGACAGTGCCTTCCTGCCTGGACCTCTCACGGCCGCTGGTATGAAGCCTGGGCACCATAGACCGCCCATCCTCCATATCCCCCACCTCCCTAGCCCCGGCCTGCAGCTTCCTTGCTCACCTCACTAGTCCGTTCCAGTGTGCCTATGTGCCATGGCCCCTGCTGTTCCCTTTGCATGGTTCTCTTCCACTCAGGTCTCAGCTGAAATGGTACCTCCTCAGAGACGCCTCCCTTTTTGCACCATATCCTCTGCCCTGCCTTGTCCTTATTTCTGGTCGTACTGCCTGCCTGCCCCACCCTCCTGACCCTCACCAAACACACCACCAGTGGTTCCGAGCTGCTTGCAGCCTGGGTGTTCCTCCTCTGCATCCAGCTGCTCTGGGCGTGGAGCCACCCATCCGTGTTTTTAAGATTCATCCTTATTGATATTGATATGTATACCTGTAAATGCTTCATTGTTTGTGCATCCCATGCACTATTTATTCATACAGAGACCTGTGCTTTCTGACATAAAAAATGGCAAAGAAGACAGCAAAGCAACATATGTAGAATTATTCCTCTTTTGTAAAAAGTGGATGTATATGCATACTTTTTTTTTGAGATGGGGATCTCGCTGATCCCCAGGCTAGATTCAAACTCCTGGGCTCAAGCAATCCCCCTGCCTCAGCCTCCTCAGTAGGTGGAACTGCACCCAGGTGCTGCCTAATATATATGTTTTATATACACACCTACACACCCGCTTTGGAAGGCTGTGATACCACAGATCTCCTGCTCCTCAATAGTGTGATTAAACCTAATGTGAAATCAAATATCTTGGCCTTGAAAGAGTCAGATGCTTTTGCAAAACATTTGCTAACTCTTGGGAGTAATTTCCTTTTGCTCCTCTCTGTCTTCATATTTCTACCTTTTGATGTGCTACCTCACTCATGTTCAATGCCAAGAAATTCAAAATGTACAGTTCTTGTAAAAATTTCCTTGTACCCAAACATTGCATGAATTTAGTAATTTTATTAAAGTGACCGGAGAGAGTCATAGGGAAAAGGTCCCATTTTCAAACACACCCCCTCTACCACCATTACTGGCTTCACACCCATCCTGTTCTTAAAAACTTCACTCATTACTCTGGGCAACAGAAAAGTTATTTTCCCTGCCCCGCACAGAATAAGTCTGCTCGGTTCAGGGCCTCTCTGTGTTTTATCTTTTACCTTAAGATTTATCAAGTATTTTACTTCCCCATATACAATACTTTAGAGAAAATTTGGTGGATAAAAGTATCTACCCTTTTTATAAAATGCAATGAGTGATGGGATTATAGGTGATTAAAAAAAATCTTTATTATACATTTCTGTAATGGAACAATAAAAAACATGTGTTTCACATCTATAATTAGAATGTCTCACAATTTCTGTTTGTGAAAAAAATTTATAATTAGAAAAATAACACATTTATATTTTAGAAAAAATGCTATGGAGGGACTTTAAAAGAGGCCTAGAAGTTGAAGGCAGTGGCTTTCAAGCTGTTTTGAACATCATCCTCAATAAGAAACATTTATATAACTACCTAGTAAATTCAACCAGATAAAAGTTTCATGAAAGAGAGTTCATAGTGACCCATGAAATCAGTTTCACAGTCTACTAATGGATCTTTACCTGTACTCTGAAAACCCTGATCTATTGGTTTTACTTGTCAATCTGATCCTGAAAATTAAGAATAAATTAGTCCAACCATTTATTTCTTATTATTCATATAATAAAAATAAATGTATTTGTTATTCTCTTCTTTGGTTATTGTGATCTCATAGAGACACAGCCTCATGAAGAAATGAGGTGTAAATGTCCCCATGTGCTCTTTTTTTTTTTTGCTAGCAAGTAGTATTTTCAAGATGTTTTGTTCTGATTCTGTCTGTGTGAAGTCACAGTAACAGTGTCATGTAAGTGTTTTAGCTTCCGGGAGAGGCTTTTGTGTTTGGAAAGGACTATCTGTGGTTACCTGGGTCTTAAGTTAATATTTATTTTATTAAAGTTGCCAATTACAAAACATTTTTCTTAAGCTATTAAGTTCAGCCTCCAAATTTGTATTCTATTTATAAATTAAATAAATTTTCTGTAAATAAAATAATTATTTCTACACGTTCTTTGATTACAGATTAATTATGTACTTGACCCCATTAAAATTTTAGTAAGTTGAATTCCTTTAAACATTGAAAAGATACGTATAGAACATAAGTACCTTGATTTTCTCAAACACTTCAAATGTCCTTGCTGGTATCATCTTTCCGAGTTCTTAAGCAACTTTTCTATATCTGATAAAAGATTCATAACTCAAATAAATCAGGTTCTCAACTTTCAAATGCATTCAGAAACAAATCAAATGATTTTATACTTTTAAAATTAAAATATCAAATCAGATATCAATCATACATTTCAAATTGAAATAAAAAGGAATCCTAGAACAGACTGCAATGCAAATTCAAGACTGGGTTGGTTACAGAACGATTCTTCAGTAATCACAGGTGAACAGGCTGAGTCGAATCAGGCAGTATCTGCTGTATCAACACCCTAAACTTTTTAACCGGCATTTGGTTTTGTAACCGATCACATTATGTGTGGCCTGTATCTATCTCAAGTTTCTTTTTCATCTCCAAACTTTCATTGTAAATTCTTTCAATATTTTGACCTCCTTTTATTGGAAAAGTTTAAACAAATACGAAAGGAGACAGAAAGGCATAATGAGCAGAAGAGACTCATTAACTAGGTTTTATAATTATTACTTAATAACCTATACTTCCACCCATTTCCTTCTACCCTGTTTAATATTAAGAAGCAAATCCCAGACACCACGTCATTTTACAGCCCACTTAGGTCATTCACATATCTTTAGAAGGAGGTAAGGCCTTAAAACTAAAAAGATTCATGATGCCATTATCTCACCTAAGATTAATAACAATTTTTAAATATCATGGAATATTTAGACAGGGTTCAGGTTTCAAATTGTCTTCCATGAATCATTATTATTTCTTAGTTTGTCTAAGTCTGTATTTAAATAAGATTTTTGTGATTGGTTGATATTCTTCTTAAGTCTCCTAACCTGTCAGTTTGCTTCTTCATTTCTTATTTTTTTCCTTGATATTTATTTGTTGAAGAAAATGGGTCACTTGTTCTATAGAGTTTCCCAGTATAGACTGTGCTGAATTGATCTCTGTGGTGACATGGTGTCATTTAATGTGTTTTTTTCTATAAATTGCTTGTTTAATCCAGAAGCAAACTCTAATGGGTGTGTCTGTGTGTGTGTGTGTGTGTGTGTGTGTTTGAGTGAGATTACAGCAAGACAAATTCCTTAGTGGAGTACCCCATCAAAAGTAATATCTGGTTGTCTCTTCAACCTTTTTGAAATCACTTTACTTCGGTAAATCAAACTGGGTATCCCCTGTCCAGGTTGCAGCTAATTTTTTTTATTTTCTTGCCATGTGACTAGAGTTACTTGAATTCTGCTCTCCTCTTTCCTCTTTGTAACATTTTCCTTTTTGTGGGAGTAGCACTAATCAAATCCCTTTCTCCTGTTTTATATTTTATTTTATATCTCATGGGCCACAGTTATAGTATTGATGAAAATCTACCAAGTAAGTTGAACTTCTTTCTGTGTCAGCAGAGATAAGCCTAGTGCTCCAAGTAATCATTGTACAGGCCATATATCTGAAGCAGGGGGGCAAATCCTCTTGAAAATAGGTAAGTTTTAACCTAACATGTAGAAAAAGTGCATGACTTTTAGGGTTCTTGGGAATTCCAACCCTCCAAACAACTGCCCCCGCTTGACTTAAAATTCCAAAAAGAATTTCTTCACTTCTTTGACCTAGGCTTGAGTCTCTTTTATAATACATTTAACTTATCAGTATTTTTTTTACATCTCAATGTGAATAAATCTTTCTGTTATTTCCTAGTATGTGACTTTGAAAGGGGGAGGTTAGAGATCTTGCTAGGAGCTGGTCCTCATGGTGAAGGCTGAGAAGGAAAGTCCGACCTGGGCTTAAGGTATATACTCAGGAGTCACATGCTGGGGAGATTAAATTAAGTCTGGGGAAGGCCAAGAGGGGGTAAAAGGGAGGTGATGTGATACTTTGAATTCACCTGGATCCTGATATAAAATTTTAGATTATTCTTGAACCCAACCAGTCTCTCCCAGGTTTATTACCTTTGGATCTTGAATGATAATTTTTTTTTGACTATCAAAATAATACTCTACTCCATTAGCAGTTAAGCAAAAAGTCATCTGCCTTGGGTAAATTTGTATCTCCATTATTGCTGAAAAATACTAATAGGTGAATGAAGTGTTCATTTTGGTTGACAAAGCTATAGAATAACAATAGCTGGAATGCACAGTGCCAAGATCAGCAACCCAGTACATTACTGACTTGAAAATCAAGGGCACTGTAATTGAATTCTAAAATATAACAGTTGAAAGTAATTTTTTCTGTTTATTTGACAAAACCTGTTTCTAGAGAATAAATAGATACTGACATAAATACTTAAATGGCTGTTATTTGTGAAGGAAACTGTACTTAAAAGTAGTTCTTTCTTTAGCTTTCAGACAAGCCAAACCCAGTTTATCAAGATTTGTCATTGACGTGGTAATAGAATATATCACCAGGGTTTTTATATTTCCATTGTTCCCCTTGCAGACAGCAACTTTGTAGAAAGCAAGTATGCTGAAGTGACTCATGTGCCATCAAAATTATTTCTGTTGAAGGTAATTTCAGCAATAAAACAGTTTGCATTTTCCCTCCTTAGACACTCTTAGCATGAGGCATTTAAAAAAATTGGTAGAGACTAATCTCTCTAATCCAAGATGACTAATGTCCTTATGGAAGAAATGGCATCTGAAGAGGCAGAAACACATGCAGAGAAAAGGCAATGTGAGGACACAGAGAGAACATCATCTACCAGCCAAGGAGTGTCTGAGACCACCAGAGGCTAGGAAAGAGGCATGAAACAGATGATCCCTTGCAGCCTTCAGAAAGAACCAACCCTGCTGACACCTTGGTCTTGGACTTCTAGCCTTCAGAACTGCAAGGCAATAAATTTCTGTCATTTCAGCCACCCACAACATTTCTGTTGTGATACTTTGTTATGGCAGCCCTAGCAAAATGATTGAGTTGAGAAATCCAGTGAAAAAGAAATGCATTCTTTGAAAACTGAGAGTGAACAAGAGAGAGAGCAGCTGGGGTAAAGCAATGGCAGATGGATCTCAAAGTCTTTCAACAAAAAAGATGACTTTTCATTAATAAAGGCAATTGTCTGAGACCCTCTTGAGTCTCCAGATCTTTTTCCCTTTAATTCTTTGTAATGTCTTCCCTAACTCTCTCTCCAGCTTCCTTTCTTGGCAGCATGCATGTTTTATTTATTAAAACACACTGAATTCCTACCATGAGCCAGCCACTGTGCTGGCCACTGAGGCATGAATGGCCCCAGCCCTCATGGAGTGTCCAGTCCAGAGTGAGTAACAGTCATGCAATCTGGGTATCAAGGACAGAGTGGTAAGGGCTGTAATGGAATAACTACAAGGGGAGCTAAGGCTACTCTTAGGAGGGACACCTAATCTGATTTTTGTTTGTTGTACAGAGCTTCCTGGAGGAATTGACTCCTAGGTTTGTTGAGACCTAAAATGAATGGAGAAAAGTGTTTCACACAGAGAGAACAGCACATGAAGCCTGGAGATGAAATTCATGACTGTGTCTCAGACTGTAAGTTAGGAAACAGTGAGAGATGAGTCAGAAAAGATTGTCAGAATCTAGGCCGTATAATCTTTGAAGCCATAAATACATCTTTTGACTTATTCAAAAGCATATGGGAGCAGTGAAGGGACTCATACTGGAAAGAGCAGCTAGATTTGTGCTTGGACTGGTCATTCCATTTACCTGAAGATGGCAAGTTGAACGCAGGCAGATATCTCCCTTTCCACTCTATCATATGAAGTTGATATCAGTATATTAAAATTGTATTACTAAATACATCTCATGCTTGAAAATAAGAAAAGGGAAATAAAAGTCAGAAATCCAGAAGCTTGCCAAAAAGTGAGGGGAGAAGAAGTAGACAGGAATCCATGATAGTAATAAGGGTCTAAATCCATTGGGCTTCTAGGGCACTGGGATTGTGGAACTGGAGCCTTTCAACATTTGGAGGCAGGACTGACGCCATTCTGTCTGCTCATGGCTAGGAACTGAGAGGGGCTACCTGTTCTCAGCAGGGTCCAGAGTTCCTCTGCCACACAGAAACAAAGTACCACAACAGAAATTTTGTGGGTGGCTTAAACAAAAGAAATTTATTGCCTTGCAGTTCTGAAAGCTAGAAGTCCAAGACCAAGGTGTCAGCAGGTTTTTCTGAGGGCTGTGAGGGATCATCTGCTCCATGGCTCTTTCCTAGCCTCTGGTGGTCTCAGACACTCCTTGGCTGGTAGATGACGTTCTCTCTGTGTCCTCACACTGCCTTTTCTCTGTGTGTGTCTTTGCCTCTTCAGATGCCATTTCTTCCATAAGGACACCAGTTGTCTTGGGTTAGAGAGATTGATCTCTACCTATTTTTTTAAATGCCTCATGCTAAGAGTGTCTAAGGAGGGAAAGTACAAACTGTCTGGAAATGATGCAATCCTTTGTGTACCTGGTCTCAGCCTGGTCTGGAGGTCTCTCTGATACAGAGCTGGAGATGAGGCAACTGAAGGAACATGTATCAGGAGACTGTCACAACCCAGAATACATGTAGGAGAAACCTGTGAAAGATGAGTGTAAGACAATTAGAAAGTATTTGAGGAAGAGCAACATCATTAAAGATACAACAAGCACCATAAATGGAATAACTGAGACTTGAGCAGTTGTAACTAATGCAGGAATAAAGAAAGAACTTTAAAATAAATATGTGATTATCCAAGAGACAAAGTAGGAAATGGCAACTGTAGAATAAGCTGGAGAACAAATTACCAAACTTGAAGATCAAACTAATCAACTTAGTTTGATCTTCTAATCAACTAATCAACTAAGTCTCTTAGAACACAGCACGAAGAAACAGAGAAGAGAAATAGCAAAGAAAGGTTAAGAGATCATGAGAATGGATTCAGAAGATTCAGTACATATTTAATAAAATACATAGGAGAGAATTTTGAATGGCCAATACATGAATGAGAATTTTCCAGAAGGAAATAGAGATATGAATCCTTAAGTTGAAAAAAAATCCCATGAAGTAATAAAGAGGCAAAAAAATTTGTTCATAGATGTTATGCTCAAACTTTGGAACATTAGATACAATGAGAGCACCCCTAAATTCTGTCAGAGATATGATATTAATCAGCAGTTCCCAACCTTTTTGGCACCAGGGACAAGTTTCATGGAAGACAATTTTTCCACGGATGGGGGAGGGGATGGTTTTGGGATGATTGAAGTGCTTTAACATTTATTTTACTTTATTTCTATTATTATTACATTGCAATATATAATGAAATAATTATACAACTCACTATAATGTAGAATCAGTGGGAGCCCTGAGCTTGTTTTCCTGCAACTAGAGGGTCCCATCTGGGGGTGATGGGAGATAGTGACAGATCTTCAGGCATTAGATTCTCATAAGGAGTGTGCAACTTGGATCACTCACATACACAGTTCACAATAGGATTTGTGCTCCTATGAGAATCGAATGCCTCCACTGATCTGACAGGAGGAAGAGCTTAGGTGGTAATGCAAGCATTGGAGAGCAGTTGTAAATACAGATGAGGCTTTGCTGGCTCACCTGCCACTCTCCTCCTGCTGTGTGCCCTGGTTCCTACAGGTCTATGGCCTGGGGGTTGGGGACCCCGATACAGAGTAAAAGAATAAACATTAAAATATTGTCATGTTTTCTATTAGCAATATTAGATGCCATAAAACAACAGGACAATATCTAAAAAACTCAGAGAATAACGTCCTTTAATACAGAAATATTTATTATTCTAAATTGTGCATCAGAAATTAGGGTTAAAGATCTCTGGCCAGGCGTGGTGGCTCACGCCTGTAATTCCAGCACTTCCAGAGGCTGAGGTGGACAGATCATGAGGTCAGTTGGAGACCAGCCTTAGCAACATGGCGAAACCTCATCTCTACTAAAAATACAAAAAATAGCCGGGTGTGGTGGTGCATGCCTGTAATCCCAGCTACTCGGGAGGCTGAGGCAGGAGAATTGTTTGAACCCGGGAGGCGCAGGTTGCAGTGAGCCAAGATCATGCCACTGCACTCCAACCTGGGCGACAGAGCAAGACTCTATCTCAAAAAAAAAAAAAAAATCTTTTCAGATTATAAGAATAACTGGAATTTGTCACACATACACCCTTGATGAAAAAGTTTCTAAAGTATATACTCCAGCAAGAAATAATGATAAGCAAAGAAGTTGTTAAAACACATTGGTGAATTAAAATATTTATTGATTTAACAAACAATAGGAGAAAGATGCATTTAGTAACAAACTGGGACTAAAATTTCATTAAATATATAACTGTCCTTTTTAAGATATTCAACAAAAATATATATAACAAAGTAAACTAGATTAATATAACAGAATTTATCAAAAAAGAAAGAACAGAAACAAACAGAAAGCGTAGTAAGGAGAAAATACAAAATAATTTATTAGAGACAAGCATACATGTGACAGTAATCAGAGTATATGTGGACAGGTTGATTGCCCCTGTAAGAGTAGTAGGGCCCTTCTTTCCTGGTCACGTCTGTATCCTTGCCATCAAGTTTCTTGAATAAGATATTTGTTTCATATGATCTTTTTAAAAAGATACTATGAGATCTTGTAGGCTGGGCGTGGTGACTCACACCTATAATCCCAGCACTTTGGGAGGCTGAGGCAGGTGGATCATGAGGTCAGGAGATCGAGACCATCCTGGCTAACAGGGTGAAACCCCATCTCTACTAAAAATACAAAAAATTTGCTGGGCATGGTGGCGGGTGCCTGTAGTACCAGCTACTCAGGAGGCTGAGGCAGGAGAATGGTGTGAACCCGGGAGGTGGAGCTTGCAGTGAGCCGAGATTGCACCACTGCACTCCAGCCTGGGTGACAGAGCGAGACTCTGTCTCAAAAAAAAAAAAAAAAAAAAAAAAAAATACTATGAGATCTTTTAAAAAAGATCTTTAAAAAAATCTAGCTATATTATGGTGAAAAGAGACTCAATTTAAAATTTCCCCGAGAGTTTGAAAACTCAGGGAAGAAGAAAGATATGCCAGGCAATTACTAACAGCAACAGCAAGTATCTAGTATAGCAATATTAGAATTACGAGTAATAAAATTCAGGGCAAAATGTGTTAAAAGAAACAGGTTGCCATTTCATATTGATAAAAGGAACAATGTACTTTTATGCATTTTAAATATGGCCTTAACTTATAAAAAATCTGATAAAACTGTATTTAGAAATAAAAAATCATGGTGGAAGACAAATGTGATATACTACCCTTAATATGAGAAAAACCCACAAACACCCAATTTAAAACATGAGCACAGGACTTGATTAGACATTTCTCCAAAGAAGATAGATAAATGGCTGATGAAGCATGTGAAAAGATACTCAACATCACCAATCATGAGGAAAATGCAAATCAAAACCAAAATGAGAGCAACCTAAATATCTATAAATGCATCAATGGATAAAGAAAGTCTGATATATACATACAATGGACTATTATTCAGCCTTTAAAAAGGATAGCAATTCTGATACATGCTACAACATGGATGAATCTTGAGGACATTATGCTAAGTGAAATAAGCCAGTCACAAGTGGTATGGTGTAGACTGAAATGCATGCTTAAAAATGGTTAAGATGTTACTTTTATGTTATGTGTATTTCATCATAATTAAAATACAAATAAGGATACTCCCCTTGAAGTGTTTTGGAGAACGGTTTAATGCAGACAAACACAGGTTGGGCAGACACCAGTTGGAAAAATTTTCTGTGAATCAGGAAAGACATAACAGTGACTTTAATTCATGTAGTGTGAGTGGGACTGAAGTCAAAGGGTAGGATAGAGAAATAACTAGATGGTAAGAACAAGAGGACTCTGAATGACTAGATGTGAGTACAAAGGGAGAGAGAAGCCACTTTCAATGCTTGGTTTCAGGACTGGACAACTGGGTGAATGTTGGAGCCATTTACTGAGACAATACACCCAGGAAGAGGAACAAGATCTGGTGGACAAGATGAGGAGTTTAGCTTAGACTGAGACAAGTTTGAGATGTCTCTGAGATATCTAAAGGACCAACATCTCTTTAATCAACCTCTTCATTTTCTCTTTATTTATTCCACTAAAATGCCCACTGGCTTTCTTTTCTAGGCACACTTCATACAGAAAAACACAATTTTGTTGACTTTAGGAGTGTTCCCACATCAATGCAGCATTGATATTAGTGGGTAAATCCTGGGATTACTCAAGTATGTGCTTGTCTCAAATAGGATTTATTTCCCTAAGGTCAAAGAATGCTTAATGCAGTGGAACAGACTGTGTTTCCAATGGACACAAGAATCCCCGATGCAGAACACTAACAAGAAGCTTGCATAAGCACAAGGCCAAGTTCATTTCATTCTCATTTGCTATAATGCAAATCTTCTACAATTTCACTGATGGTGTAGATAAGACAATTCACAGCTGTCACTGGGACTGGGACCTGCCAACTGTTGTCTTTTGCTCTGATTTCTTTCCTGCAGATAAAATGTTTTGTGGAAATAACATAATGGGTCCCCAAGTTTGGTTTTGTTTATATTTAGTCATCTGTTGTGAGATGAGTATTATGTCCATATTCAGGACATAATACTTAATGTAGAATGGTGGTGAATCAATCATGTTCTGATGTTGTCCATTTGGTAGCAGTGATTGAGGAAGATGCTTTCCCCACACAAGTGCAAGTATAATAATAAAAGCAAAGAGCCTACGTTCAGGTGAGCCAGGTGCAATCCTGGCTGGCTATGTGATTCTCAGTAGGTTTAACCAGCCTGAATCTCAGTTTCTTTATCTTTAATTAAAACGATGGGAAAAGCCCCTGGTTTATAGTTATTTTAAAGATTAAAGGAGATATATGTGAAGGTATCTATCATAGTACTTAACATATTGCAGGCATTAACAAATATTAATTTCTTTTCCCTGGTGAACTGTTCTATGATTAATACCACATTTTCCCAGGCCATCCCAACCTGAAGGTAAAAAGGGGACCACAATAGCAGTATAAATGTCCCCAGCCTCTTACATGGGCCTTGTAAGTTCCGTTCAAAGAAATTCTCCCAAATTTGTAGAGTGCCCAGGATTGTCTGACACGTGCTGATAAACGCAGCATTCTTTGCTCACACACAGAGCTTGCCTTGTTCATCTTCGCCTTGGCTGTTCATGACCCTTTGCTGGGACTGGGATTGCTCATCCTGGTAAGGCCAATGCAAAGGTGCCAAGAACATTTTGATGACTTTGGGAAGTTGGGAAATTCCCTCCTACCACTGCCAGCTTCCACCTCCTGCCACCAAGGCTAGACGTTTTATAGAGCCAGTGCCATTCTCTGGGCCAATCCACAGTGCGCCAAAACCACTTCGTTTACTTCCCTGATGTGTCAAGAATCTATTTTCTGTCTTTATATTAACATTAATTGTTTTAGTTTGTATTTTCAGCCACTTTCTTCTTGGGGACCTAATTATGAGTTCTTGGGACCTGGGCCAGAGGAAAATTTGACTAACGGATTTCACACCAAAAGCCTGCTCTCCCTCCTAACACTGAAGCTTTATTAGAAGGCCAAGCTTTTATGTGAATGCCTCTCTTCTCTGAGGATAAGTGATTTTACAAGAGTTATTTTCAATTCCTCATGCCAGTCAACCTCCCTCCTCCCAGTCCCCTTAGGGCCACCTCAGCAGTCTTCAACACGTTCTAAGGTAAATACTTCTTGTGTTCTAGTTGAGAATCCTGCTACAATTTCTCATATAGGAGGATTTTTAGAGACTTTTTTTTTTTTAAGAAGGTTTTTCCTTTAAAGAGGAGAAGGAAGACTGGAAAGAAAACATGAAATAATTGTTACTTTTTTAAAAACAATTTTAGGGGCACAAAGTGGTTTTTGCTTACGTGGATGAATCGTATAGTGGTGAAGTCTGGGATTTTAGTGCACCTGTTCCCTGAATAGTATCCATTGTGCCCAGTGTACCCGGTAGGTGTTTTTTCATCCCTCACCCCACCTCCCACTCTCCCCACTTCTAAGTCTTCAAGGTTCATCATACTACTCTGTATGCCTTTGCATACCCATAGCTTAGGTACCACTTACGAATGAGAACATGTGGTATTTGGTTTTCTGTTCCTGAGTTACTTCCCTTAGGATAATGGTCTCCTGTTCCATCCAAGTTGCTGCAAAAGACATTATTTAATTATTTTTTATGGCTGAGTCGTATTCCATATATATACCACATTTTCTTTGTCCACTCTGATGGGCACTTAGGTTGGTTCCACATCTTTGCAATTGTGCATTATGCTGTGGTAAACATATGTGTGCGGGTGTCTTTTTTATGTAACGTCTTTTTTCCTTGGGATAGATACCCAGTAGTGAGATTGCTGGATCGAATAGTAGATCTACTTTTAGTTCTTTAAGAAATCTCCATACTGTTTTCCATAGAGGTTGTACTAATTTACATTCCCACCAACGGTGTATAAGTGTTCCCTTTTCATCACATCCACATCAACATCTATTGCTTTTTGACTTTTTAATAATGGCCATTCTGGCTGGTGTATTTCATCGTGGTTTAATTTGCATTCATTGTGAAATGATTGTGATAACTACGGATGTGAGAGAGTAGGGGGGGATTTTAAGGAAGGGTGGGGGATGTGGGGACCTGAATTTGGGCAGTGGTCATGGAAAGAAATGGGCAGATTCTAGAGGCTTGATGAAAGAACAAACAAATGTCATCAGTGACTAGACTGGAGAAACAGGACCTGAAGGTTGTCATGGATGATTCTGAGTTTTCTGGGAATTTGTGCCTCTAAAGTTGATTTGTCTGAATAGTAAAACTTGAAATTCCAAATCCTTAATGGAAGTTTTCAGAGTCCTGTATCCCTTGCCAGCCATCCTGCTTTAAAATCACTTGCTGTTTAAATTCTTCAGTGTCTCTCTTTCCTTTGCTTTCCTCTAAACACCAGGCTTGTGTGTGAGAGGCTGTAACTCGTCTTCTTTCCTTCATATAGGTTGGTGATATACACTTGCTGGTCCTCATGAACGTGCTGGTGCTTCGGACTCCAAGGACAATCTGTCTGTCAGTTTTGACAGTATTGTCTAGTCTCAGTGAGAGATGGAAGGAAGACCACTGAGATTTCTCTGAGTCTGAAAACAAGTACTGTTTGTAGCATTCAAATTTGCTTTGAAGGAGCATTCTTCACATGCCCATGGTCAGGAACAATTTAAGGAGTGTTAGGATCCAAAAAATTGATTGGATTTCCTCCTTCTCTTCACAGCCTATATTTAGTCCCCAGCCTATCAAAAATATTTAAGAGGAGTATTTGGCATATTTCCAAAATATTATTTTTGAAATATTATGCTGAGCGTTTAAGCAAATGAACGACACAGGGATAGCTTTGGGTCACGCTGTGCATGGGTCTCCAGCGCCTCTTTCTCTTCCTTAGTGTTCTCAAGCTGATCTCTGGTTGTTTAGAGCTCTTCACAGAGGACTTCATCAGGACTGGCCTTCAAAATCCCTACCGCTAAGCCTTTCCTCTCCCAGATCCCATATCTGATTGCCATGTTCCTAGAGGACTGAACATAGTCAGTGGTCTAATAAATAATAATGATAGATATGGTTTATTGAGTGCCTGGCATGGTGCTTTTCATACATTAACTCATTTAATTCTCACACCAATTTTGGAAGTATTACTATCCCTCTTTACAAATGAGGAGAGACTGAAACATCAAGAGTGTCATTAAGTTGGGTAAACGTCATGCAGCTTGTAAGTGCCAGAGATAGAACAGGACCACAGGTCACTCTCATAATGTACACGCCTGCTAATAATACTTTCTATCTCTTAATTCTGAGGAATGATTTCCAATGGGCATTTCAGGAATTCAGACAAGCTCTCAGAGGCTCTATCATTGATAAGGGCTTTATTTCAGTGGGGCCTTATTCTCTTAAACTTGCTTTTGAATGAAGTAAGCTCTTTGCAAAGCTCTTGTTAGCAGAAAAAAACCGTATGTCTTAATTCAAAATGTTATTTGAAATCTCACAATCTGTATTTTTAAAAACAATGTAAGGCCGGTGAACTGTTTGTCTTTAAAAGATTTATTTTACACACCAACCCCTTTCTGCCTCTCAATAAACGTTACTTAATTACAATGTGTTAAAAAGAATGAAGCAGAAGTATGATCTGTAAAAATATTTGTCATCTTTTGCTTTTTTGATTTCCTGATTCTGAGGAACTCTGAGTGGTTGTTTGGCAAACTCCTCTGTATTTGCCTGAGCACAAACGCCCTTTTGCTGGGCTGGGCCCCAGGCAGAATGGTGAAGTGGCTGAAGTTTGAAAAGCAGCACACTTTCAGTGCTCCCAGTTTCGTCCTCTCCACCCATTTCCCTGCCTCTTTTATATTTTTTTCAAAATAAAATAAAATGCAAAGAAGACAAACTTTTCCCTTCCTCTCACTCAAGAAGGGATCTTCAGACACATTTTTACGTGATTTAAAGTAAATGTAATTAAATTACATTAAATTAATTTAATTTAATGTAATTTAATAATTTCCAGGTATTGACATTTTCAGCTACATTTCGAATCACAAAACCAAAGATTTTTTTTTCTGGTAGAAGAAATTCCAGGTTGAGAAACCTGTGGAGTGAAGGGTTGGGGACTGCCTGAAGAAAGAATTTGGCCAGGTTGAACACAGGATTCCTCCTCTTCTCCCCAAAGCAGACAGGCTTCATGAGAAAAGTCTTGGAGGTAGCCAATGCTTTACTGATTTTTTTTTTCCTTGGTGGATTTTGGCAGTTCTGCTTTTTCAGGTGATACTTCAGGCCATTTTTTTCACTGTGTGGCAGAAAAACATGAAGAGGTTTCAAGGAAATAGAGATGTCTTTTGCTCTGGGGCTTGTTGATCTGGGCAAGGTTGAGTGCTCTTAAGGGATGGAGGAAGTAGTTGCTGCAACAGCTCTGATAAGGGTTTAGAGAGTGTTTCAAAAGTTTACAAAACACATTAATGGAACAGTCAAGTGGAAAAGTTTTTTTTAAACACATACAAAATATTATTAAAACTGAGTGCAAGTTATTTGGACTAGCCTTCATTTGGGACAGTCTCTCAAAAACGGAATTATTCTTTTTGCTTCTGATGATGAAAATACTAATTGTAATGGAGAACAAGCTCTTTCCTCCATCTCCCCTTGCTGCCACTGCACCTGCATGCGAGTAACAGAGAGTAGTGTCAAAGTGGCAGTGATACACACGTGATGGCTTGAATGGGGTGGCACAAAAAGTTCGTAGTGTGATGCTGCCTGCTGTATGGTTGCTACATTGGGAAGCCCACACTATGTTCCTGCCTAGTCAAGTCTTCTGCCTCCTACTTTCGTGTTGGGCTGTGAGTTTTATGCTAGTTTAAGCTAGCTCCTCATCTTTTGAAGCTCCTTATCTTTTGAAGCTCCTCATCTTTTGAAGCTCCTCATCTTTTTGAACCACATGAGAAAGCAATCCCACACCATTGCTGTTGAACCTTTCTTCGTGTGGAATTTGTTGAGACTTGAGGGCCCCCACTCTACGGGTAATCGTTATAAGCAAATCTCCCATGATTTTTCACCCTTGTGCTCCATGGCCACAGCCCACTTCTCATCACTCCTCATAATGTGCTCCTCTCCCTTGATCCAACAAAATGAGCCAGTTTGTAGCCTGAGCTTCCTGCAGTGAGGTTCCCTGTCTCGTCTTACGTATTTTCACAGAACTTCTAATCAGCTTTTCAGGGTCTTAAATGAATGAACAGCCAAAGATGTCTACATATTTGAGAAAACACTTTAACATGAAATGAACTCAGAGGAAGCAAAGACAATGTAGGAAAAAAAGCCAAAACAAAAACATCCAAACTAAGATTCTCAGAGAGATAAGAGAAGACAATGAATCCATGGACATGAACGGGATACTATAAAAATGAAAAGAGAATAAAAAAGACCATCAAATATAGAAATGATGACAGCAGAAATTAAACATTAAACCAAAACATTGATACAGTTTTTGAGTAAATGTTACAGACTGAATTGTGTCCCACTCAAATTCATATATTGAAGTCTCTTTTTTTTTTTTTTTTTGAGGCGGAATCTTGCTCTGTCGCCAGGCTCACTGCAAGCTCCGCCTCCCGGGTTCATGCCATTCTCCTGCCTCAGCCTCCTGGTAGCTGGGACTACAGGCACCCGCCACCACGCCCGGCTAATTTTTTGTATTTTTAGTAGATGCAGGGTTTCACTGTGTTAACCAGGATGGTGTCAATCTCCTGACCTTGTAATCCACCCACCTCAGCCTCCCAAAGTGCTGGGATTACAGGCGTGAGCCACTACACCTGGCCATACTGAAGTCTTAATCTCCAGTATTGGGAATGTGACTGTATTTGGGGATAGGGCTTTAAAAAGGTACTTAAGTTAAAATATAGCTCTTGAGGTAAGTCCTACTCGAATATAACTGGTATCCATTTAGGAAGAGGTGATTAATACTCAAGAGAGAGACATCAAGTATGTCCCTCATAGAGGGATGATCATCAAGAGGCAGCAAGAGGGCGGCTACCTGCAAGTGGAAGAGAGAAAACTTAGAGAAACCAACTCTCCTGGCACCATGCCGTTGGACTTCTAGCCTCCAGGACTCCCAGGATATACATTTCTCTTTTTAAAAATAGCCATTCTGTGGTATTTTGTTATGACACTCCTAGCAAACCTATAAAGCACATTTCCAAGACATCAAAATAACCACACACACACACGCACACACACACACACACACACAAAACAACAAGACAAACAAACCAAAATCAGAAGATGGAAAGTGAAGGACAAAAGAAGAAAATAGGCAAACAGTCCAAGCAGATCAATATCTCATAGAAAACAGGCAAATAAAAGAAAGAAAATGATAAAAAATACAATAAAATTTTATTAAATGTTTTGCCAAGTGTTTATTTTAACAACAGAAAGTAAAAAATATATACCAAATCCTATTGTGAAATTTCCAAGCACTGGGAATGAAAAGCAGATCTTACAATTTTCCAGAAAGAATGACAAATAAAAAGAAGGAACAAAAATTGGTCATACCTACAAAGAATCCGAAACTGAAACGGTGTTTAATTTCTCGGTAAGAAGAAGTGTAAATAATTGTACGTGAGTATTGTAAACTCATTTTATTTTGAATTTGTTTCTATGGCCATGTCTTAGGAAACTTCACACAACTTTTCTACTAATGTAAGAAGGACTTGTTTTGTGTTTAATCCAAGATACTAAACATCATGGTACTTAGTGTAGTACATTCTGCATCTGTGCTCAATAAAAGTTAAAGGGAAATGAGAGGATGGACTAAATATGATATTTGTCAGCAAAGTTTGTTGCCAGCAAAGATTTTTACCATCATACTAGTCAGATGGCATTGTGATAACAAGACTCTGTTCTCAGCCACTGTTCTAAAAGGGACTTTTTCAGAAGACAATGAATAGGAAAGTGAATCAAGTTGGAATTTAGCCATACAGGAAAAGGATGAAGGAATAAAGGATGCCTGGTGGGAGTGTAAATTAGTTCAACCATTGTGGAAAACAGTGTAGCAATTCCTCAAGGACCTAAAGACAGAAATACCATTTGACCCAACAATCGCATTCCTGGATGTATACCCAAAGGAATATAAATTATTCTATTATAAAGACACATGCACCACATATGTTCATTGCAGCACTATTCACAATAGCAAAGACATGGAATCAACCTAAATATCCACCAATGATAGAATGGATAAAGAAAATATGGTACATGTACACCATAGGCTACTATGCAGCCTTAAAAATAATGAGATCATGTCCTTTGCAGGGACACAAATGGAGCTGGAGGCAAATTAACACAGGAACAGAAAACCAAATATTGCATGTTCTCAGAAGTGAGAGCTAATGATGAGAACATATGGACACATAGAGGGGAGAAGCACTCACTGGGGCCTCTTGGAGGGTGGAAGGTGGGAGAAGGGAGAGGACGAGGAAAAATACCTGAGTGATGAAATAATCTGTACAACAGACCCCCATGACACAAGTTTACCTATGTAACAAACCTGTGCATGTACCCCTGAACTTAAAAGTAAAAAAAGGAATTAAGGATGCAAAAGCAGAGGAATGTTTTATTAGTAAGGGCAAGATTATGGTCTTCAAATAGTTGAAGTGTTCTCATATGGAAAGGGTTAAGTTTACTCACTATGAACCAGAGACCAATAATTGGAAGCTTTGGAAGAGCCATTTTTGTTCAATGGAAGATATATTAATTTCCTTTTGTTGCTGTAACAAATCACCACAAACTTAGTGGCTGAAAACAACACAGTTCTGGAGGTCAGAAGTCTGAAACGGGTCTTACTGGTCTAAAATGATGTTGGCAGGGTTGCATTTCTTCTGAAGGCTCTAGGGGAGAATGTGTTGCCTTGCCTTTCCCAGCTTCTCAAGACTGCCTGCATTCCTTGGGTTGTGACTTCTCCCTCCAACTTCAAAGCCAGCAGTGTAGCAGTGTAGCAATGTAGCGTCATTGATTGCTCTGACCTTGAAGGTCCTGTTACCCTCTTATAAGGACTCTATGGTTATATGAGCCCATCCAGATAACCAAGGGTAATCTCCCCATCTCAAAATCCTTAACCTAATCAGATATGCAAAGTTCCTTTTGCCGTATAGGGTAACATATTCACAGGTTTTGGGAATGAAGACATAGAATCTTTGGGGGGTCATTATTCTGCCTACCACAGTAGGTAAAAACTTCCAAATTGCCATGGTGGTTTAGAGATGGAATGGATTGCTTTGGGAGACGGTGACAGAGTCATCACTGGGAATATCTAATCAACAGGTTGAGAGAGGATTAAGTCTGCAAGTGTATGACACTAAGGCAGGTGGATGAAAAGAAAAAATTCAATTAATGTTTTACAATTTATGATACTTGACAAAAATTTGAACTTTTCCTCATACTTTGGAATTATGCATGCATAGCTAAATGTTAAGTAAAAAAAGTTTGGTGTTTTACCACATAGAATCAACAACTGGACTACAACAATAGAATATGACAGTGTCTTCCACTGGTCAGGTTTAATTATCAGAAAACGTTTAAAATATATTTTCTTATAGCTTCAACGCTTTGGTTCTATTGTGCCGTCTGAAGCCACACAATTAAGTCCAACCCCTTTACATAAAATAGCCTGTCAGATACGTGAAGAAGTCAGTCATGTCTTCCAAGCCTATTCTTTAGTTTATATTCTTTAATCATCTGCTTCTTTGAATATGTCATCGTGTATATGCATTTATTCAATTTAATCTCATTACCATTGGTCCATTGTTCTGGACAGTCGGCATATTTTAAAAAACTCATTCATTCAGAATTGTTGTTGCTTTTTGGTCTTAGTATTTGTCTGATATTTTGACAGACAATAGTGAGCAAAGCATTGTTTTCATGACACTTCTAGTTGAGTGGAGATCTTTATATGTTGTAGCAGAAATTCATTCCTGCACGGCAGGGAAAGTTTTACTAAATGATGCTTAAGATAACCTGTTCAGCAAACGTTATTGAGTGTTGCTGGGGTAAAGCATTTTCTGGATTTGTAAAGACATAACCTCTGTTCTCCAGGAACAGCTCAGATATTCTGTGATGCTTTGCCTGCTTGGCAGGCTGATTATAGAACCGAACTAATTTGTTATCCATGATATACACAGGAGTTTGCTCTCAACTGGTGAAACCCAAGAAAGCTGAACTCTGTTGGTTGGTTTATTCTTCCAAAGATGAGGAAGCATCTTTGTTTATTCTAGAAAATTCTGACCCTTCAAAACTAAATATTTCCTTTCTTATTATTTCTGAAACACGAGGGATATCCAAAGGATCAAGATTAGACTAAGACATGGGGACACCAGACAGTCACCTGTGTGGTGTCTACTCAATATATATTTCACACATTGCCTGCTCCTGGTGGTGGATATTGTATTATTTATGACTCATTCTTTATGATTAGCCTTGCCCATGTCTAGTAATCTCCTTTCAGTTATTTCCATCACATCTCTCAGCTTGAATTGGTTTAATAAGGCAAGTTTCTTCTTTAAGGTTTAGAATTAAGCTACATTAGATGATTAAGAAATGTCTTAGGCAGAAACCTTGAAAGAAGGAGTTGAGGTAAAGTGAGCTGGAAGCTCCCGACACCAATCTATTTTACATTTTGCCCACCACCTGCCCCATCTTGGAGGTTTTGGACTTTGAACTCCCTCCCCTGGGAGGTAGCTGAGCTTCACAACTAGAGATGGTTGCTAAGTAAAGTTTTTTTGATAGTCCGGAAAAAGAAAACGAATTTGATATTTTGAGTATCAAAAAACATTTGCGCATAAAAAGGTCTAAAAGTTAGTTAGCATTTGGGTCAACTTAAAAACATACACGTATACAAAAACCTGAGGAAATGAACAGTATACTGTAATTGAGTTATGGTAGACAATCTATACAGTTTAGATACAAATATTTACCTTTCTTCATTTTTTTCCGGTTAATTTAGATAAAATAAAAGCCATGATGCTATATCATTGAGATAATCATTTTTCCATGAATTTGGTGTTTTACGCAGAAGATAGGAATAACATGTCTGGTTTATTTCAGAAATAATAATTTTATAAACCTGTCAGGGTTTTAAAATGCAGCTGAACTTACCAGACTCCACAGGAATGTAATAAGTACTGCATACTTTTTGTTTTAGGTTTTACTAAAGATTTTGAGGGCTCTAGGAAGGGTTGCATCACACATGGCAATCCATCATTTTATTTGCATTCTTTCCCCTTCTCTATTTTCCATGTCTTCTTCCAGATTCTCCTTTGAGTTTCCAATACTTTTTTCTCAGTTACACGAGCAACTTCTCTCTTTCTACAAAGTTTTATCACCACCCAGTGCCAAGGCCCATGAGGCTTAGTTCCCATGTGGGCTTATCAAAACTTTTTTTTTTTCAACGAAAGCAACACTTCTCATAAGTGGAATTCTAACTGCTACAAAATAATTACTTCATTGTTGCTATGACAAAACTTTGGCATTAGAAGGAAATACTAAATGGTTTCACATTTAATTCATAATCTTCTCCAGACACCAGAAAAAGACTCTTAAATTTCAGATTTTTTAAACTTTTAGTTTGTAAATTTATTATGCATATTTTAAAGCTTATCTTTTGATCTAAGTTTTTATTCAAGCCCACTACAAGGAACAGAGCAACATGGTCAGTTTGAATACTCGTATGCCGGTGACATTGAACAATGAGTTTCATCAGGAAAAAGCCATAGATTAACTCATGAAGGAGCCAATATATTCTTTTTTATGATGGTAAAAAACGTATGATGGTAAAAAACATATAACACGATAACCACCCTCATAAATTCTTAGGTGTACAAACAGTACACTATTGTTAACTAGCACAATGTTTTACAGCAGAGCTCTATAACTTTTTCTTACTGCATAACTGAAACTTTGTACCAGTTGAACAGCAACAGCTCATTTCTCTCTCCCAACAGCTCCTGGCAACCACCATTCTACTTTCTGCTTCTATGAGCTTGACTACTTTAGACACCTCATATATGGAATCATGCAGTATTTGTCTTTCTGTGACTGGCTTGTTTTGCTTAGCTTAATGTCCTCAGGGTTCATGCATGCTGTCATTTATGACAGAATTTCCTTCTTTTGTTTTAGACTGAGTAATATTCCATTGTTTGTATATACCACATTTGTAAATACATTCATGCATAGATGGACACTTAGGTGTTCATTCACCTGTTGATGGATATTTCGGTTGCTTCTATATCTTGGCTATTGTGAATAATGCTGTAATGAACAAGGCCATGCAGATGTCTTGTTGAGACACTGATTTTATTTCCTTTGAGTAAATACCAAAAAGTGAAATTGCTGGATCATGCGGTCATTCTATTTTAATTTGTTGAAGGACCTGCATATTGTTTTCCATACAGTTGCACCATTTTACATTCCCACCAAGTGCACAAAGGTTTCAATTTTCCTATATCCTTGTCACTTTTTTGTCTGTTTGTCTGTCTTACCTCTTCCTTCACCTCTACCCATTGCTGACATCCACCAGCTCGAATCAGGACTCCGTAAGTGCATCATGCCCCCTGGCTTGGGCAATGCATCACCCATACCACTAGGAAAGGTGACCTCACATGAAAAATATGTAAAGTTATTTGGTATTTTCCATCTTCAGGCAAGCTCTTGCTAATTGTTGATGTCATCATGAACACTGTTTGGCTATTAAAAACTCATTAAGAGAGAAAAAGGAGAGATGAATGGTTGTAATGATGGAGTGAGGCTCAGAAATCATATCTCTTCTTATAAAAATTCTACTTAAGCCTTTATTTAAAAAAACTTTCTCTGGACCTCTTAAACTAACATTTCTGTCTCTTCCAACAAAGAATTTGTTTCCAGCCTCCACTTAATCACTACCCATTCATTTCATAATCTCATGCAGTCTAACTTCTGTCCTACATATTAATATGAAAAGCACATTGCTTCCAAGAACACAAATGACCTCTTAATCACCAAGTCCTCTCTGAACATTCATCTCTGATGACAGCTCTTCCCTGGAAAGCGCCTCCTCATAGCTTCCAAAGCACTTTCAACTTACAATGGCACATCTTTATGGAGTGCTTATTATGTGTTAGATACTTTCTGGGATAGGAAACAAGGTAATAGCTGGTAAATGATTGAAGAAACTGCAGGTGTAACTCTGATAAGTAAAGACTACATTAATTGCCATGAAGAAAAAATAATGTTCTTCTAGAGTAACACTGTCCAATAGAAATAAAATAAAAGCCACATATGTAATCTTAAACTTTCTAGCAGCCATATTTTAAAAGTAAAAGAAAATAAAGGAAATTAATCTTAAAATATTTTAACTCAATGTATTCAAAATGTTATCATTTCAACATATAACCAACATACAATTATGGTGAAATATTTATGCCATTTTTAATTACTAAGTCTTCAAAACCTGTATGTGTATAATTGTATATATATATACTATATAATACATATACAAGATATTAAGTCTTTAAAATCTGTCTATATCTATATAGTGCTGTGTATTTTACACACAAAAGCCATTTAAATTTGGACTAGCTGCATTTCAAATACTTAAGAGTCCATGTATCTGGAGGCCATATCGAACAATGACAATCTAGGCAGCAGAAATATAACAAATAAAAGAAAGACAGTTTTGGCTCTGAAATAGAATGGTTTTTACTAGTAGTTAAGAATTATGATTGTCCAGCAATGAAAAGAACTTCTTTCCATAGAAAGCTCTCAAGTGGGAATGAGGCTGTCGATAGGGATAAGTTGGTTTACTTTTTTTTGTTTTATTTTTTATTTTTAGCTGACATGGAATAATTGTATGTACTTATGAGATATAGAGTAAATCGGTTGAATTTTAATGCCCCTCAAGTAATTACTTTTTAAAAAGATAATTAAAATGCCCCCAAATAATATATTAATATTTGGGGGCAGCAATATACACAATGCAGAGGTGTATAAAGAAATGTTTAATAATTTTCTCTTACACTTTCCACCTCTGAGTAAACAAATGTTAACAATTTGGTTTATATCCTTTCAGACATTCCTCTATATTCATATAAAGATATGTAAGTACACACATAGTATTTTTAATTTTAAAAAAGAAAGTATGACAAAATATATACACCTACTATATCCCCACACAAATTAAAATAAAAAAATTTTCGAAAAGGAAAACATGACAAAATAGGTGTACCATAGTTTACTTTACTAATATATTATTACATCTTTCTAGGTCAATATATGTGTATCTCACTCATTTTTAAGTGGCTGCATAATTTTCTATATAACTGATATACCATAATTTATTCAAACATTCACCTACCGGGAGCCTCATGACATGTCCGGTTGGGCCACCTCTGATGTCAGCCACACGTGAAGGGGACAGTTCCACGTGAAAGTAGAATCAGCTTGTGCTGACAGCATCTCGACTCAGGTATGTGTCTTGAGTTGTTTTGCTTTTTTTCTCTAGAGTCTCTGTCTAATGGCTGTGCTCCCACCTCCTGACCGCCAGTGGACAATTCTGTAAGTTATTCAGGTGGCAGAATCAAGTGCTGTTGCCTGCAGGAGTGATCAACTTCCATTTTTAATTGGGCTTTTCAATTTTCCCTGCCTCATTCTCCCTGGCCCCATGATCCCCTATTGGAGTCACCTTCCAAATAAACTGGCTGTGCAGGAGTCTTTCTAATGACAGACATATGGATGATTTTTACTGTTTTTTTTTTTTGAAATGAAGTCTTCTCTGTCATCCAGGCTGGAGTGCAGTGGCACAATCTTGGCTCACTGCAACCTCTGCCTCCTGAGTTCAAGCGATTATCCTGCCTTAGCCTCTCAAGCTGGGATTACAGGTGCGCACCACCACGCCTAACTAAATTTTGTATTTTCAGTAGAGATGGGGGTTTTGCCATGTTGGCCAGGCTGGTCTTGAACTCCTGACCTCAGGTGATCCACCCACCTCGGCCTCCCAAAGTGCTGGGATTACAGGTATGAGCCACTGTGCCTGGCCGATTTTTACTGTTAATAAACAGAGCTGCACTAAACTTCTTTTTTTTATGTTATACATCAGCGCTTTTTTAAAGTATTAGATTCTCAAATGAAATGTGTTGTCAGATTACATTTCAAAAAGGCTGTAGCAAATCACAGGCCAAGTGGCAGTGTGCAGGAATCCTTTTTATATACGTGCTAACCATCAAAGATTACTGTACAATTATTGCCACTCTGATTTGAACATAATGTTATGTCATATTGCTGTATTTTCCTTTCAGATGTGATGAGGGGGCATCTTTTCATGTTTTTGAAAATTTATTTATGTCAGCTCATGCAAAAAACCATCTGAGATTGATTAAAGACATAAATGAAAAAACATAATGAAAATATTCAAAGAAATTTCAGAGAAAGTTTGTTTCATCATGTGTGAGGAAGACATTCTCAACTATAAATAAAGATGCATAAATTTGACTAGATTAAAATTTTGTTTTTTTTAAAGTTCTGATTGAGCAAATGATACTATAAACAAAGTTAAGACAAATGATGAACTGGCAAAAATATCTACCAAACATAAAATAGACATTATGAACTGATATAAAAATCAAGCTATCTTATAGAAAAGCAGGCAAAGGCTAAAAACAGAAGAAAATGTGTGGCATCTTCCTCCCTATTAGCAGTATAATTCTCCAGGTTATTTTTAGATGTACACATAAACAGAGGCCTGTAAGGTCAGGATCAATCTTTTCAAGAGAATTTGTTCAGACAGAGTTTACTTCGACTTGGGGACTACCGGTCAACTGCTCTGGAATGCAGAGGCCACATCTCTGCAACACAATGGAAGTTAGAAATAGTCTAATACATTTTGTCTACCTGGACCCAAGAATAATTTCCTTGTGTTATGTGGGCTGGCATTCATACACCTAACTTCTCTGGACCTATATCATTCATCTGATTGTTCCTAATATATTGGATTAGGCAATTTCTAAACTTTATAAACTCTTTTATTGTGTGTGTGGTGCACTCCATAATACCAGCCACCAGGTAGAACCCCCAAGGTACCACAAGTCTGTGCAATTTATTTTGATATCTTAAAAGCATTAAAAAAATCTCATTTCACGCAGAACATAAACCAGAAGATATCTTGCAATACAGTGATGCCAGGTGGGTTAACATTCATATTTCTTTTCTACTCAATGCTCCATGGTGAAAATAGTATTATTTCTTTATCCTTGTTTGTACTGTCTGAATGCCATAAATTATGGCTCTGCTTCAAAGCTGGTGAGTTATAAAGCCATAAGCTGTTCACACACAAATAAAATGTCTTTCTGTGTCTGGCCTTTGGACATAACTTCAGTGGGGGGAGAATTTATGAGATATCAGATCCATGAGCTGCATCAGGTGTGCCAGAAGTCATGTGTACATGGCACATAAACTTAGATTCAAATGTAAGTTTAAGGTTTTAATGGGCCAGTTAAGTACAAACACTGGGGCCTGGTTTTCTTTCCCCATTGAATGAACCACTTTTTGCATAGGGATCTGTTTACTTTAAATGTAACTATAGAGAGGCAAAAGCCTCAGAGGCAAGTGTTCACTGGGAGAGGAGAGAGAGGATCAATTCTTCTTTTGTAGTTGCTGCTGTTAAACTCCAGATGAAAAGATACCTAGTGACATGAAGCTGCGAAAATGCCTTCAGACAATGTTTTAGAGCCGAGATAAACAGTAATGTGATACAGCTAATTAGCTATGAAAACAATTGAATGGATTTCACTGAATTTTTACCAAATGGCAGAAACTGTTAGCTTTGAAGATTTTTTCAGTAGCATAGGTTCAAACTGAAATGCCTTAAAAACAGGTAATGCAGATTTAAAAAGACAAGGGATGCTGTCTTTACAGAATGTATTTTATGTTCAGGTCATGAGATTATATGAATTGTCCACGGATAGTCTCATGACCCACGGTTTATAAGAATTTAGTGTATTGTATAGTTAGCGGCTGACTGCCTGTGCATTCCAGTGTTTTCATGGTCCTGACAAAAGCATAGGTTTCTCTGTGAGGCAGTTGTGGGAAGGTTGTAAAGTGACCTCAACTGATAACTGAGTCGTCTGTTGACGTCAAGAACATTTTATAGTTTGGTGTATATTTAGACTCTAAAGTCATGGCTGATATATTTAATAGCATCAGTCTTAACTCATGGATTTATTGTTTAACTCTTATCATTTGCTTTTAACAGAGAAACAGCCATAGAATGGCGAAACTCTTCCACTTTTTCAAGTGCATTTTTACCCATAAAAGAGGCCATTAAGCATTCTATTCACATGCTATGAAACTCAGGCGCTTTAGTACTTAATTTGGAGAGGAAACATGATTGAGGACAAAGCGCAGGACCTGGAGTCTTACTGTGCAAGTGCAATTTGTTAGCTGTGTGTAACACTGAGGAAGAGACTTAGGATCTGTAGGCATCCATTTCTCCTCTGTGAAATGGAGAGAGTAATATCCGCATCATTTGGAAAGCTATCTGTGTTAGGAAGCCTAGTCTCAGAAAACCCAGTTTCAAAGGGGCTTAAACAATGGGTAAGTTTATTATCTCATGTAATTAATTGGAAACCCAGAAATAGCGTGGGTTTCTGGTGCAGAATAATCAGTGGCTCAAATGTCATTGGTGACACAGGATATTTCCACGTTTTCCTTTGCCAGATATAGACGTCATCTCCAGCTGCTTCCCTTTGTAATTATGAGGTGGTTGCCAGTGGCAATAGAGATGAATGCTTTCTAGTTCTGACTAGCTGAAGAGAGAAAGAAATTTCCAACCTTCCAGTATGGAATATAAATCCTTTGCTTCATTGATTGGGTTAACTTAGGTCATGTATAAACTCTTCATCCTACCCCAGACACAATGAGAGGAATTCATTGCTCAAATTGACTCATCATCTGAGAATGGAACACATAGAAGTTCACAGTGTCCATAGTGCTTTCCATAGCACTTTACAGAGTAGTTGTGACGGCTAATTTAGATGCACAACATGTGGTATATACAGGGTATTCCATTAATGGTAATTACTGCTAATGCTATTATTATTACCACTGGGTGAGTGTTGGCTCGCTCACTGGTGCATTGGGCTCCACAGTTGACCCTGTTTGACCTGAACATGGTGGTAAAGGCGACAAGCTCACAAATTTGTCTCCTATTTGAGTCACTGAATTTTGTACAGAGCAAACGATCTTTAAAAAGTCTATGTCATAGCTATAGTGCTAAACCCCCTAAGACATCGTGTGTATTTTGCCCCTGTTTGCAGGGAAACCCAAGCAAGAGGCCATGAATGAGTCAGGACAAACATATCATCACTGTGGAAAAAAATAATTTAGATAATTAATTTTTTAAAACTTTATAAGAATTATCACCAATAAAAGGACAGAACTTTTAAAAAGTGAATTCCTAACTGATGTAAATGGGTAAATAAGTCAGTTTTGCATTTTAAGAACATATACTCAGGTGCCAACTAAGTAATGCTTCCTCCACGTGGAAGTACTGCTAAACCATGTGCTTAGGTTAGACTTAATGTTAAAAAGGTTTTTTTCTTCCTCCTGAAATCATTAGACTCTGAAGAAAGCATAGAATTTCAAGTGTTGACCAAATTCTTCTAACCTTATATTAAAACTTGTTAGACCAAGCCAGGTATGTTTGAGCATGTAAACAATTCACATGAATCCATTCTTCTTCTAAAGGGAGAAGTCTATATAATGAACAGGTCCAAGTGTCTAAATTGTTCTTGGAAAAAAACAATGTACCATGAGTCAGGAGTAGGGAACAGATGACACTGTGAAGCAGGATAATTTGAAGAGAAATTAATAAAGGGAGTACTAACAAAGTTATGGGCACGGGGGAGAAAAACCAAAAGAGATTGTGCAGTGCAGTAGTCTAGAGCCAGTAAAGGCCGGAGCAGAGGAGTTACCTCCGCAGGCCTATCTCCCTCTAGCTTGTACCCAGGTTCCTCACTGGCTGAGCTCATCTGAAGCCAGAGGACAGAGGATGATGAAGACTGTGAATACAGCCAAGTGGGGAAGCCTCTGCAGCTCAGAGCGGGGTGCAGGGTGGGCTTTGGATTTGCAGAAGCCAACAGGGTTTTTAGCACACAGCCTTTTCCAATAATTCTTCTATTTCAGTCATATACCTAGAAAGATCCCATCACCATTTAGTTAAACTGTGGAACTTAAAGAACACGAGGCAATTTGGGGGACCAGTTAGGAAGCTTAGATCTGCTGTCTTTTCTGACTTCATATTGACTTGAGACTCAAACTTCCTAAGATACAGTAAGCATAAAGTTTCCAGGACTGATTCTGAAAGAAAGTGTTTCCCTGGAGACTTCCTGACCAAGGATGTTATGAATTTGAGATTATGTTCAATCTTAAAGGTTTCAAGGTTATAGATAAACAGTTTCTTGAGACACCTCTAAGTCCGTGGAACTTCAGGTATGGAATAGGACATTAACTGATAGGCTCTTTTGTTTTTTTCCAGGGATTTAAAATGTTTTCTAAAATTTGGTTCTTGTTTTGGTTTTTTTCAGTTATATGTCACACACCATGTTGTTGTTTTTTTTCCATATTGACTAAGCTTGCGCACTTAAATAGTTGCAACAATGCGGATTGATGTCATCACTTTTCTAAGTGGATGATGATGAAGTGGCTTAAAAATCATAGACCTCAGTGTATTCAGATACCTCAGGAATACTGTAATCACCTTGGCAAACCACGGTTCTCATGACTCAGTCCGTTTCAGGTTGACTTACTGCGGATTTCCTTGTTTCCTTCAACGTAATATAAACCACACCAACTCCCTAAAATCAACTTTCTTCACCTCTAAAATGTGGTTAATTATTTTAATCATCTGCTCTTTAAACTGATCTCTGCAACCAAAGCAATGTGGTGGTTGGATGTGGGAGACAATAGGTTTAAAGTTGATGCACATAATTCATTACATCAATCATTTGCATTGACTTAGTTACACACATTGACAACTCTCTCTACATCTCTCTGCCTCCTTCCCTCCATTCTTAACTTCCTTCCCTCCCCCACTTTTTTATTGCATTAGACTCTACTAGTATTACTTGTAGATCAAGTGTTTAGGTGCTGACGGCAGGATATGAGAGGAGGTACAAAAGAAAAAATGTGTATGGGCAAAAACACTCTACAACTTCCAACCAAAAACCAAAAACCTTGATGTGTTTGCAAGTTTGCTGAACTATAAAAGTCTATGAGTTATAGAAAAAGTACATGTGGCTGATTCACTGAGAGTCAAGAGGAAGTCTCAGAACTCTTCACACACCAGATAAGAAAGTCCTTTCCTGGCATTCACAGTACCACTTTCAGGAGTGCATAGGGTATTCTAGAACTGTGAATATTTCTGGCATAACCCTCATCTCTCCTTTTTCCTCAATACTCACAGCCTTAACATTGCCTTCTGCCTTGAAGCCAGTAGGATGAGTTTCACCATGAGCTTTCCCTTTGGCCTGGTCTGGCCTCTCCCTACATGAAGCCCAGAGCCCTCCCCAGGCACAAGCACTCTGATCCTCACACAGCTGCATAACATTGGGACAACCCTGATTTCTTTTCTATGCGTTACATTGGGGAGAATATAGTTTATGCTTCTACTTGTTTGTTTGCATGTTTCCTTCCCTAGAATGTAAACTCTATGAAGTTTGGGAACGTTATTGTTTTGCTCACTGTAATAGCCCCAGTGCCTAGCTCAGAGCCTGGCATACACTAGAGTTCAAAATATCTTTGTTGAATGAATGAACACACCAGAATATACCTCTGTGTGTGTGTGTGTGTGTGGGGTGTGTATGTGTGTGTGCATACCATATCCTATGAGGACTATCTTTCAAAGCTGTCATCTTACGAAGTTATGTACGTACTCCTATGGTGGCACTTTAACAAATATTTACATTAGAATATTAAAATGTCAAGTGTCCAATAATATTTGGTTTTAATTATGTCAGGCCAATTCTAATTTTATGCATCCATATGTCCCCAACTGGGATTTGAAGAAATTGAAGACTGTTCAGTGACAGCTTGGCATACCCATAATTCCATCCCATTTCACTCTGTGAAGAACTAGTTCAGGTATGTGATAGGAGAACCATGAGCTGGAATCCAAAGATGGCTCCTATTTCTGGTCCTGCAATTTGATTTGTGTGACCTTGGGTATATCCTTTAGTTCCTGGGCCAGATATAGAAGAGAGATACAATGTTTGCTTCTGGGAAATGTTATCAATTTCTTTGATAATCACGGGGGAAAGGTTCCATGTAAAAATAGGGTATAGTGTTTATCTTCTTAAGAATTTGACATGGCTAGCCTCTTGTGAAATAGGTGGGTAGACAGTTATCTGCTGAAAATAATCTCCCTGAATTATTTTCACTTTGTTCATTTAAAAATTTCACAGCCATTTCTAAGACCCAAAATAATAAAGATTTAACACTGTTATCACTGAAAGAAACTCTAGGCTTGGAGGTTGAAGGAAATCATAGAATGCATTGGCACCTTGTTTTACAGGTGTAAAGATGAGAAAAGTTACTTTACAGTTGTAATTACTTGTTTACTTACTTTAGGAGAGTCTAGATCTTCATATGTCATGTCCAATTGCTAGTATATACAGGTTAATCTCTGATTAACCCAGCACTGACTTCTGGTAACAAATAATGCTGACCATACAACATGGGTTGTTAAATAATCAGACATATGCAGTAAATCTTTCATAGAGTTCAGCAAACTGTATATTTATCAAAACTGACAGGGTATATTAGGAAAAGACAACTGTAATTGATCATTTAATTTCCCTTAACTTTAGTCTTCCCTATGAGAGAAATGACTTACGCAGTATTTTTCGTATCTGGCTATGTGTGTACACACACATACACACACACCAGTCCAATAGCTTTTTAAGAAATAAGTAGTAGAAATGATAAAAAAAACACAGCTTTTATATGATAAAAATACAAATAGCTATTATTTAGCCACTGCTTACCACAGGAGCCTCTGTGCTAAGCATTTTACACATTATTTCACTTAAATCCCTCAATAAATGTATGAAGTATGTATTATTGTTATCATCCCGAGATTGCCAGTGAAGAAATCGTCTTAGAGAAGTTAATTAACTTACACAAGTCACAGAGCTTGTAAGTGGCAGAACAGTATGGCTCTAGATCTCTCCTTTATGTGGTGAGCACGTACTAAGAAATATACTATGCAAAGTAATAGCTTATATTGCAATGATTAAAGGACAAAATCTGTCATTGCATTTATTGTGAGCTAGATTTCCTCAGGGCCTTGATTGTCAGTGGTCAGTAAGCTTAGCTGATAGCCAAGGCCAGTCCTGCCATGCCCTGAATCACAGTGGGCTGACCAAGCCAGAAGCATTAGGTAGCCTTCAGGCCATTGCTGCTCTTTCTCACCTATTGGCCAGAGAAATGCACAAAGAACTGGGTCTGACTAGCCCTGGACTAGAATCCTCAGAAGGTGTGTGACCAGAAGAACCACAGAATTGTTGTCTGCTCAGTCTAATGGTCTGTTATCCCAGGGGAGCCCAGGCTGCACTTTGCTCCTGAAATGACTCTCTGGAAAGTTCTTCTGCCATTAGCTATAATGGCTGCAGGCAGCTTAAAGGGCAAGTCATCCATTTATAATCCTAAACCCAGGTGTCGAAGATGGTAGGGAAGAGTATGAGCTGTGTGGTTTAAATGATTCTAAATTATGCTCCCCAGAACTCTTGTGAGGGTCAGGCTCTGAACCTCCCACTCCTGCCTCAACTCTACAACAACTCTTCCCTGTAAATGATGCCCCCTTTGGGATTCTATGTGAGATTTCATATGCATAACATGTTCCCTGGTAAAATACATATGTTGTCATTACTGTGGCATGGAGGCAGATTCATTATTCCATCAGGGAGAAAATGTACTCTCAGATCCAAAGGACGCATTTATTGTTACATCGTTTCAAAGATTCTTAAAAGAGTCAGATGAAGGAAATAATTATTAAGATATTAAAAGATGGCACTTTGCAGCTGACAGAGCTTTATTTTTTGCTTTTTCTGCCTCATTAGGACAGTAAAGATAAGAAGGATTTGAAAACAAGGTCTTTAAAATTATTTTTAAAATTTGTTTTTACAGGAAAGGAAACCTTTCATAACTTGGTGTAAATGAAAAAACTTTGGCTCATCTTCCAGAAAAAGGAATCATGTATGGAAAATCCCCATCTAAAAGGTCACTTTCAACTGAAACTGAAAGAATATAAACAGGTTCATAATGTAAAACCAGAGAGGGATAAACAAGTATTCTTCAAGTTGAAATGCAGTGTGATATTTCTCTAAAGTGTTATGTTGGAAATGTTATGAAGTCATTTGTCATTATTATTTGATCATCTGTGCAAAAAACAAAGCTAAATATTGCTTGAGACCTTTGGAGGGAATGAATTGAGCCTTACAAGGAGGAAATCCTCTTTTGTTTTTTGATGCTGCTATAAGGATAACTTTTATTATTGAAGGAAATAGTCCATTAATGTTTACATGTTTACATGAAGTTCTCTTCAGCATGGGTCTTAGTGGTGGGGACTGTGTAATATTAGCTCTGACTAGTTTCTCTGTCATTTGTTGGTAGAGATTAGTTCATCTTCCGGGATCACAAAAGATCTGGGGAGATGACTTACATGTACTTAAAAGGCAATTTGTTATCTTAGCATTGTCTCAGTGACCAAAGAAGCATTTTCCTGGGTTCTGTTGTGACGAAGATAGAGTTTGGAAGTTTGCTTACTTCCTGGGGTAATTCTGGCATCAGAATTATTTACTGACACTTGCACTTTTACACCCCTGTAAGCTCTCCATTGTATTACTGTAGCTGGAAGCTGGGAATTATATTTCTTGGACTCACTTGCTTATCAGAGTTTCAAATTGGCAGGGCTATCCCTATAAGATGCTCCCACTTGGGTTTGGTAAGTAGAAAAGGGGAATACCTTTTCTTTTTCGTTCCCTGGTGCTGTGGTTTGGATGCTTGTCCCTTCCAAAATACACGTTGCAATTTGATCTAGTGTTGGAGGTGGGGCCTAATGGGTGATGTTTGGGTCATGGGGGCAGATCTCTCATGAATAGATGAATGCCCTCCCTGGGCTGGGGTGAGGGGGAGGGAGAGGTGGATGTTAAAGGCTTGGCATTTACCTCTCTTTCTTTCTTACTTCCTCTCTCACCTTGTGATCTCTGCATACCCTGGCTCCCTTTCAGCATGAGTGGGAACAGGCTGAGGCCCCACCATATGCAGCTGCTCAGCATTGAACATTCCAGTCATCAGAACCATGAGCCAAATAAACCCCTTTTCTTCATAAATTACCTAGCCTCAGGTATTCCTTTGTAACAACATAAAACAGGTTGGAAATGGTGGTGGGCAATTGAGTAGGCTTTCCAGATGCGAGTGGTTGCCATTTCACCCATTTTGGAACTGCAAGAAGCTGAGACGTTGGTCGTAGCTACTTGCATGGTCCTGATTTTGGGTGGCAGCAGCTTTCTTTCTCTTTGAGACCACAGACCTGAAACATGTAGCTTCTTCCTGGCTTTTGCTCCTCCAGTCGATGTAAGGAGTTTACATTTTGCTCCTTCCAAATTCAGTGTCAGGAATTGTGTGCTTATAAAAAATCCAAAAATTTTTTGCTCATAAGCAACAATTGCATGCTTATAAAATTCCAATTGAACTTGTTCCTGGTCGAAATAGTATGATTTCTATTTTCTGGCTGAATCTTGATTGACACAGGGGATTATCTCCACATTTATACTTTTCCATTGCGGAAGATATGCATTCCTGATTAGTGGAGCTCACTAAACTTCGGAAAAGAAATTTTCTATAGGTCCCATCTTTAGCAAGATCATGAGATTTGGTTTTATCTTTTTAAAAGTCAATTAGGGAAACATCTCCTGTACCTCATAAATATATGCACCTACCATGTACCTACAAAAATTAAAAATAAAAAAAGGAAAAATGAAAAAAAATCAATTGAGATAATGTAAATTTTAATCAAAATAGCACACAATGAAATCCCTTTCCAGCTGAATTTCTAATGTAATTTGTGTCTGAGTATTTTAAAGAGCTAATTAGGCTATAAATAGAAATGAAGCTGTAAAATGTGTATTTTATAACCAAGAAAGAGAGTTTGTTTTGTTGTATTACCTGGGCAATTCCCCTTTTCATTGTATGGTTATGATTAACAATGAACACGGAGAATTGAATGCTAGGGCCATCACTAATTAGTAATCAGTGTCCATCTGAACTTGAGTCAATGTTAAGATGTTAAGATCATTTATCCTCATTCATTGTCCATGCCTTCAGGGTAGAGAGTGCAGGACTGGCAGGCATGAGGGATTCCTAGAGCTTTCTCAGAGGTAGTGTGGGGGCTTTCTCCAGAGGGGCCCTGGATCAGAGAAATCTCTCCTGCCTATAGTGCCCGCCTCTCCTGAGCACTCCAGGGATGGATCCTCCTAGGTGAGTTGTCTTCCTCAGCCTTTTGACTTTGGTTCATGAAGTGTCTCTCTAAAGCTGTTGACAGTTACTCTTATTGTGGACAAAGAAACAGTTTTGTAAACTTTTTTGTTAACACTTCCTATGTTCCAGGCACTCTTCTAAGCACTTTATGTGTATATGAATGCATTTAGCATAAGATAACAAAACTAGGAATGAAATACAAGACTTTGGCCACAGTTAATAAAATAAAATGTGTTGGATTTTATTGTATTAAAGCCAGCCTGGTCTTATTGCTTATTTCTTGTTTCTTCCTCCCTAGAGGCCTTGTTTCTTCCTCCCTAGAGGAAATAGTAGAGAGGGTAATGGGGTGTGGTCCCGCTGAGCAATTCAAGTGATTTTCAGTTGCTGCATCCTAACTTCCGGTTGAGTTCCTATGTAGTAGTAGAAAGAGAGAGGGGTGGGGTAAGGAAGCAGTGAGTCATTGATATAAATGTGGATATCCCCAGAGAATCACTAGTGTAGATGATCTTACATGTTTCGTTCAACTCTGAAAAACTATGAATCCATAAGGTGTGGTTGGCTGCAGAGGGACAATGACCTCACCAAGTGGCCAGAAACCCGAGATCTGGCTCCCACCGGGCCGGGGGAAGTCACATACCTCTCCTGGCTGTAGTGGCCTCATGCGTAAAGTACTTTTTACAGCAGGGGACTGGACAGAAAATCTCCGAGGTTTATTCTGGTTCAGGATCTATAGTCTGTGACATCATAAACATTTTATTGTATTAAATATGTCCAAAGTCTTGAATTCATTCCTAGTTTTGTTATCTTAGGTGAAATGCATTAATACATATAAAGTGCTTAGAAGAGGGCCTGGAATACAGTGAGTATTACAAAAATGTTTACTAAATAGTCTCTATCCTCAGGCAAGTCAAACGATGAACTCCATCTCATTTCCATGTTGCCCAGATGAAACTCTTATAATTTCCAGTCTTTTGGTTAAAGAAGCCTCTCTATCAAAAAGGAATACATTGGCATCTGCCATGGGTCAGGCACCAGTGACTCTGGGGGCCATCATGGTGTTAGGAGATTAGAAACTTTTAATATATTAATTTATCTGTGAATATATGGTGATTGTTATGTCTTTCATCTGTTGATTTCTTTTCTATTGTGTTTTATTCATTAATTCCTCTCTTCCTACTTTTCTTACCTACAACCTCACCTTTCAGCTGATCTCCTGAATTCTCTTAGCACAGCAATGTACTACTGATGACTGTCGCTGGGACAATCTGTCTAGAGCAACACTGTCCAACAGAAACATAATGTGAGTCACATATATAATTTAAAATTTTTAGTAACCACCTTATAAGAATATAAAAATATAGGTGAAGATCATTTAAACAGTACATTTTATTTAACCCATCATATCCCAAATATTATTATTTCAACATGTGATTTCCTAAAATGAACAAACTGATGAAAAATATATTTATAAGATATTTTATATCTCTGCTGTCTTTTCTTTTGGTACCAACTCTTTGAAATCTGGTGTGTATTTTACGCTTCCAGCACACCTCGGTTTGGACTACAGACCTCAGTCACTCAGTAGCACATGTGGCTAGTAACTTCTGTATTGGACAGTGTAGCTGTAGAACATTTTTTCTACCCCTCCTATTTCTGATGACAAAATGTCCAGTGTTAAAATTCCCCCATTAACAACCTTTTGCCATGCATTAGCTTCATTTATTTTCAGGTCTTGTCCCTAGTCAAGTGAATCTGCTTTCTCGATTATTAAAATGACTTTTCTCTTTTAACCCTTTCACAAAGCCCTCACCTGCCAACCTTTCAACTTTACCTGGTTTGAGATCTCAACACATTTTCTCAGGAAGCCTTCATTGGATCTTGCTCTGTGCTTTCCTTTGTGCTGAGGTTGGTAACCAGATTATCAGTTGATCCTCACATGTGGATTTCATACCCAGTTCGTATCACGTTTTTGTGTGTGGACATTCATCTCTTCAACCAGAGCCTTTGATTCATTTATAGCCTTTCTTCACAAAAGGTCAAATTGAGTGCTCATTGATTGGCTGACCAAGATTTAGTATCCTAAATTTTATAGAAACATAAATAAATTAAACTACTAAACTGTATTTCTTATCCTGTGTCATTTTACTGGTTCATTCATTTACTTATCTACCAAATGTTAATTGAACGCTTAATAGAAGTCAAAGACTTGCTAGGCAATAGCAATGCTGTAGTCCCAATACCTCGTGAACATCTTCCAATGTCAACACATAGTCTTCTGTGAGCTTGAAATTTATTTCACTGTGGGATTTATTTTCTTGCTTTTTAGAATCATAAAACGGGAAAGGACACTAGGGACCACCTAGTGATCAGACCCTGAATCTTACACATGTGAAAACTGAAGTTCAGAGAAGTTCTGTGATTTATCAGTGGTTGCAGAGCTTATTGGTGGTGGAGCTGGCATTAGAAATCTGGTCTTTTCACATCTCAGAAGAAGACATTTATGCGGCCAACAAACACATGAAAAAAAACTCATCATCACTGGTCATTAGAGAAATGCAAATCAAAACCACAATGAGATACCATCTCATGCCAGTTAGAATGGCGATTATTAAAAAATCAGGAAACAACAGATGCTGGTGAGGCTAAGGAGAGATAGGAACGCTTTTACACTGTTGGTTGGAGTGTAAATTAGTTCAACCATTGTGGAAGGCAGTGTGGTGATTCCTCAAGGATCTAGAACAAGAAATACCATTTGACCCAGCAATCCCGTTACTGGTTGTATAACCAAAGGTTTACAAATTATTCTACTATAAAGACACATGCACACGTATTTTTATTGCAGCATTATTTACAATAGCAAAGACTTGGAACCAACCCAAATGCCCATCAATGATAGACTGAATAAAGAAAATGTGGCATATATACACCATGGAATACTATGCAGCCATAAAAAGGAATGAATTCATGTCCTTTGCAGGGACATAGATGAAGCTGGAAACTAACTATTCATTCTCAGCAAACTAACACAGGAATAGAAAACCAAACACTGCATGCCCTCACTCATAAGTGGGAGTTGAACAATGAGAACACATGGACACAGGGAGGGGAACATCACACACCGGGGCCTGTCGGTGGGTGGGGGGCAAGGGGAGGGATAGCATTAGGACAAATACCTAATGCATGCGGGGCTTAAAACCTAGATTATGGATTGACAGGTGCAGCAAACCACCATGGTACATGTATACCTATGTAACAAACCTGCACATTCTGCACACATATTCCAGAACTTAAAGTGAAATAAAAAATAAATAGGACTGGGCACAGTGGCTCACGCCTGTAATCCCAGCACTTTGGGAGGCTGAGGTGGGGTGGATCACAAGGTCAGGAGATCAAGACCATCTTGGCTAACAGGGAGAAACCCTGTCTCTACTAAAAATACAAACAATTAGCCCAGTGTGGTGGCACACACCTGTAGTTCAAGCTACTCAAAAGGCTGAGGCAGGAGAATCACTTGAACTGGGGAGGTGGAGGTTGCAGTGAGCCGAGTTCACGCCAATGCACTCCAGCCTGTTTGACAGAGTGAGACTCCGTCTCAAAAAATAAGTAAATAAATAACTCCACCACCTGCCCCCCCAAAAGAAAAGAAATCAGTTCTTCTTAATTTTTCCCTGGTGCATGATGCTTTCCCTGCATTGTTATCACTGGAACAGTTACATGAATTAAAAAATCTTGTGTAACAAACTTAGATTTTATGACAACAACACAGCTAATACTGTTGCATATTGGGGCTGATTTTCCACTTGAAAAATTTCTTTTGTCTTAGGATTTTTCCTTCTTTTTACTGTGGCAGATTTTCAAAAGTGCTGCAATTTTCACATGTAAATCTTAACTTGTAGATTACAGGTGGCCAAAAGGAAGGCAACACGTTCCCACAAGTTAATTACAAACTTCATTTTTTCTTTCCCCCATAGCTTTCTGCTTCAGGATTCTGACTTATGATCAGTCAGTAGAACTTTAGGTGTGCCTGTCACCAACTGAATGTCTGCAAGGAAATTTGATACATGCCATGTTTAAAGATAAATTTCAGTTAAGCTTAGAGCTACAGCTCAGATAATAAAAATCCAATTTCACAATATTGTCTTTCGTCTTAACAAGTCACAGAGTAAACAGAATTTGTAATGTTGACAGATGTAAGTAGTAGATTCAATATTCTTTAATAACTGAGTCTGTATATACAGTGATGATATTTCTTACACAGCATATATATATATATTTAGCTTTTTTTCTACTTTGAGCATTTTGTAAAAGTGTTTTCATTAATTAAGGTGCTATTTTTAAAGCTATTATTTTAGAATATCTGCACAAAATGTATTTATTAAATAATTTAAAGTTATGGATTTTTAAGACATGTTTATATTACTGCCTTCAAATAACCTCAGGTGCTTATTCTTGAGGGTCAGGTGTATTTGCATTTTTAATAAATCTTTCAGATCATTTTTATGCACATAAAATTTTGAGAACCTCTGATTTGAAGGGAGAGAAGAGTTGAAGTGTAAAATTTCTTGTCCCTCAAGATGCGCTGATATTTTCCTTGCCTGCTGTCTTTTCGTGTTATGTTAATAGAGGTAAAGTCAGTTGCTATCTATTAAGTTGATAATGTGACTAGATATTCTGAAGATTCTAGCTGAATCATTGGCTCAGTTAAATGAATGCATTTAGTTTATCTAAATTTCCATCAATTAAATAATCAACAATTATTTTCTGAATAGTTCCTGAAGCAAGACTCTGCTGAAAATAACCAGATATATAACAGAGCGAAAATAACCAAACAGATGTATAACAGAGCTGAGCTTCCAGACCGTCTTGTTAACACCTCTATTATACAATCAACCCGTTGTATTTACTGTGCTGCTCTGTGCTGTGTGTAGCTCCTTGCTGGATTGTAAATTCCCTGATACTTAGGCACCAAACCTTACTCATTTTGTGTCTTCAGCTCCCAGGACTATGCTTGGCACATAAAATTGTCAACTATTAGATATATCTGTATTTGAATTGATGAATGAGCAGGTTTGCCACTGGGATATGTTCCAAGACATAGGATAGAACTATCTAATGGTTGAATTTTAAAGCCAGAGGGTGTTCGGAGACCACAGAACTCTAGAGAAATGTTTAAGGAGGGAACTACAGGTAGGCTGCAAGTTATGCTTATTATTTTAATTGAACGCAGTTGGCCCTTGGACAGCATAGGCTTGAACTGCATGGATCCACTTATATGAGGGTTTTTTTCAACTGAACACAGTTTGAAAACACAGTATTTGTGGGATGTGAGATCAGGGTATACAGATGATGGACTTTTGTATAAGCAGGGCCAACTGTGGGACTTGAGCATGTATGGATTTTGGTGTGCTAGGGGTGGTGAGGTAGTGGGGTTTGGGCTGTGGGGGGTGGGGTGTGTGTATATGCATGTCCTGAAGCCAATCCCTGATATATGCCAAGTGAAAATATACTTAATATTTCATTGCAGTGAAAATATATAATAAATTTTATATGACCTTTTCCCACACATTATTGCATAAGCATTTCCCAATGCTATTACAATCCCACAAGCAACATTATTATATATTTAATTAAATACATTTACATGTTTTGTACCATTCCCTATTTCCTTCAGCCTTTTTCCTACTGTTTCATTTCCTTCCTTTTTTCTTTTCTTCTTGACAAGGTCTCCCTCTGTCATCTAGGCTGGAGTGCAGTGGTATGATCATAACTCACTGCAGCCTCAAAAACTCCTGGGCTCGAGCCATCTGTTCCTCCTGTCTCAGCTTCCCTAGTAGCTGGGACTACAGGCGTGGGCCACCATGTCTGGCTTTTGAGACTATTTAAATAAGGGGTTAATTTTCTTAGTGAATCTCTGTCTCTCTCTCTCTACATATATATGTGTATATATATAACATTTATATATATAGCATTTATATATATAGCATTTCTTAAAGATATTTAAGTATATATATATATAGCATTTCTTAAAGATATTTCTTAAATGCTTGAAATGAATGAGGCATTTCTTAAAGATATTTGTTAAATAAATGCTTGAAATTTAGAGATTTCTCATAGAAGTGACATTCTAAATTGCAGTTGCATCCCCAGGCTGCTTTCTGAATTTTATTTTATCCATAGAACTGACTGAAGTATCACTTATAACCTCAAATCCCAACCCTCTAAGGATATTCAAATATGGAATCTTGAACCTCATTGCAGAGTTCTAGTCGAATTCAGAGGCCTCACAATTTTGATAATTTGGATCTTTACTTACTTTAGGTGCTGAGTGAGGAAAGGGAGACAGGAGGTGGCTGGTGGGCAAAGCATCCCAAATCTGGGAGGTCCAGTCCATGGCAGTGTGTGAAGAGGAGCATGTGGGGTGTGTGTGTAAGCGGTGTCTCGAATGGTGGATGGATAGAATGGTCATGTCTGCAAAGACATCACTCATGTTGGTGGCGGCATATCCTCAAAAGTAAGGCTGATTATAGTGAATATTGACTGTAAGTCCAACACATTTGGATTTTGCGCTGTAGCGATGGACTGCTACTGAAAGTATAATCCTCTTACAATATTTATGTATGATTTAAACATGTGGTTGAAATAAAGTCAAAAAAGAAAAATTCATGATATTCATTCTAGTAATACTCTGTCCAGGTCCCCTTCAATTTTTTTTTTTCTGCTTTTGTCCACCCTCCTCCAGTTTCTGTGAGCTGTCGCTTCTGGTCACCTGAGGTCCACATTGTCACAGGCACTGGGAGCCTGGAGTGCTTGGGAGTTCTCCCCAGCCTCACACCTCAGTAGGTAGCTGTTGGCTGATGACTGGTGCCAGAATACGAAGGTTCAGCCCTCTTTCCTTGAGTAGGAGAAACTGTGGAGTGTAATTTACATTTCAGAATTCCCCTGCAGGATCAGGTTGAAACTGACCTGGGAGACTTTGAGTAAAGTGACACCTCGTTTGGCCCCTTCCCTGCTCTTGGCTGCTTCCCCTGCTCCTCTAGCAGTGTCTGCCGGGAGCACTTCCTCAATCAATTATTTACATATAAATCCTTGCTCTGCTCCAGGGTCTGTTTTGGGGGAATCCAACCAAAGGTACTTTGTTTTCTATGACCTGTGAACCCTTAGGTTTATGTTTTTATGCCCTCTCCTACTCTTTTAATATCTATAAACATCTTCCTAGTCAAAATCACACCACACACAAACACCTACTTTTACCACATTCAATATTTTTTCAACTATGTCTTTAATTCATTAATGGCTAATTCATTAATGGTTCTGAGTTTAATACTTTTTTTTTTTTTTTTAAGAGACAGGGCCTCACTCTGTTGTCCAGGCTGGAGTGTAGTGGCACAATCGTAGCTCTCCACAGCCTTGAACTCCTGGGTTGAACCAACCTCTTGCCTCAGCCTCCCAAGTACCTGAGACTACAGGTGCACACCACAATGCCTGGCTAACATTTTTGATTTGTTGAATATCTACGTTGTTGCAGAACCAGTCACCGTGGCTTATGCCTGTATTCCCAGTTACTTGGGAGGCTGAGGCTGGAGGATCACTTGAGCCCAGGAGTTCAAGTCCAGCTGGGCGACATAGCAAGACATTGTTTCTTAAAAAAAATTATGTTGTATGTTGTTGCTTTAATTTTACAAATAATCATATGATGAATAACTCAACCTTTTATTTTATTACTCTAAGATACATTCACAAAATATACATGAATTTTTTCCCTTATTATTTAAATGGACACAATTGTATGTATTTATTGTGTACAATATACTTTGTGAAATGGCCAGATCAAGCTACTAACATATGTATTACCTCACATTCTTATTATTTCTTTGTGGTGAGAACACTTCAAATCTGCTCCCTTAGCAGTTTTCAAGAACAATACATTGTTGTTAAATATAGTCCCTATGTGGTACAATATAGGTCTTGAACTTATTCCTCTTATCTCACTGAAATTTTGTATCCTTTGATCAATGTCTCTCTAACATCTCATCCTGCCAACACTGCCCCAGCCCCTGGTAATCACCATTCTACTCTGTTTTTATGAGTTTAACCTTTTTAGATTCCACATGCAAGTGAGATTATGTGGTACAGGCACACTTTGAAGATATTGCAATTTCTGTTCTACACCACCACAATAAAGTGAGTCATATGAATTTTCTGGCTTCCAGTGCATATAAAAATTATATTTATACTTTACTATAGCTTATTCAGTGTGCACATTATATTTAAAAAACAATGTACTTATCTTAAATAAAAATACTTTATTGTATTATTGCTAAAATTGCTAACAATCATTTGAGGCTTTAGTGGTTTGTCATCTTTTTACTGGGGGAGGTTGTTGCCTAGATGTTGATGGCTGCTGACTGATCAGGATGGTGGTTGCTAAAGGTTGTGGTGGCTGTGGCAATTTCTTAAAGTAAGTCAGTAATGAAGTTTGACTCCTCTTTTCCCTAAAGATTTCTCTGTAGCATGCAATGCTGTTTGATAACGTTTTATCCACAGCGGAACTTTCAAAGTAGGAGTCAATCATATCAAACTTTATCAATGACATTTGCGTGATATATAAATCCTTTGCTGTCATTTCCGCAACATTCGTAGGATCTTCATCAGGGGTAGATACCATCAAAAGAAACTACTTTCTTTGCTCATCCAGAAGAAGCAACTCCTCACCCATTCAATTTTTAATCATAAAATTGCAGCAATTCAATCACATCTTCAGGCTTCACTTCTAATTCTACTTCTCTTACTATTTCTACCAACTCTGCAGTTACTTCCTCCACTGAATTTTTGGACCCCCTCAAAGTCATCCAGGAGGGCTGGAATGAACTTCTTCTAAACTCCCATTAATGTTATTATTTTGACCTTCTCCCATGAATCATAAGTGTTATTAATGGCATCTAGAATAGTGAATCCTTCCCAGAAGATTTTCAGTTGACTTTGCCCAGGTCCATTAGCAGAATCATCTATAGTAGCTATAGCCTTGTGAAATGTATTTCTAAAATAATATTACTTGAAAGTTGAAATTACTCCTTGATTCATGGGCTGCAGAATGGTTAGCAGGCATAAAAACATTAGTCTTCTTGTACACTTTCATCAGGCTCTTGAGTGACTAAAAAAACCTTGTCAATAAGCACTTATATTTTAAAATAAATCTTTTTTTCTGAGCAGTAGGTCTCAACAATGAGCTTAAAGTATTCAGTAAACCCTGCTGCAAACAGTTGTGCTGTCATCCAGGCCTTGTTGCTTCACTGATAGAGCATAGGCAGAGAGAATTAGCATAATTCTTAAAGGCCCTAGGATATTTCGGAATAGTAAATGAATCTTGGCTTCAAATTAAAGTCGCCAGCTGCATTAGCTCCCAACAAGAGGGTCAGATTATTATTCTTTGAAACTTTGAAGCCAGGCATTGACTTCTGTTTAGCTGTTAACATCCTACATGACATCTTCTTCCAATAGAAGGCTGTTTCATCTGCATTGAAAAATCTGTTGTTTAGTGTAGTCACCTTTAGCAATGATTTTAGCTAGGTCTTCTGGATAACGTACTGCAGTTTTTCCACTAACACCTGCTACTTTACCTTGCACTTTTAAGTTAAGGAGACAACTTCTTTCCTTAAACCTCATGAACCAACCTCTGCTAGGTTCCAACTTTTCTTTTGTAGCTTCCTCATCTCTTTCTCAGCCTTCTTATAATTGAAGATAGTTAAGGCCTTACCCTGGATTAGGCTTTAGCTTAAAAGAATGTGTTGGCTGGTTTGATCTTGTATCCAGACCTCTAAAACTTTCTTCATATCAGCAATAACACTCTTCTGCTTTCTTATCATTTGTGTGTTCACTACAGTAGCATTATACATTTCCTTCAAGAACTTTTTATTTGCATTCACAACTTGGCTAACTGTTTGGCATATGAGGCCTAGCTTTTGGCTGATCTCAGCTTTTGACATGCCTTTCTAACTAAGCTTAATCATTTCTATTAATAGCTTTTGATTTAAGTAAGAGATGTGAGACTCTTCCTTTCACTTGAATAGCTTAGAGGTCATTGTAGGGTTAATAATTGGCCTAATTTCCATATTATTGTATCTTAGGGTATAGGGAGACCTGAGAAGAGGTAAAAAAAAAAAAAAAACAGAATCAACTGGTTGGTGGACCAATCAGAGCACACCCATTTAATGAGTTCACCGTTGTATATAGGTGCCGTTTGCGGCACCCCAAAACAATAACAAGAACAACTGTAGAATCAAAGATCACTGATCACAGATCACCATAAAAGATACAATAATGATAAAAACATTTGAAATATTTTGAGAATTACCAAAATGTGGCACAGAGACACAAAGTGAGCACACGCTGTAGGAAAAATGGTGCCAGTAGACCTCCTCCACACTGGGTTGCCACAAACCTTCAATTTGTAAAAAACCCACTATCTGCAAAGTACAAAAAAGCAAAGTCTAAGAAATTAAGGTATACCTGTATTTGCCTTTCTGTGCCTGGCTTATTTCACTTAATATAATGTCCTCTGATTTCATTCATGTTGTCACAAATGACAGGATTTTCTTCTGCTGTAAGGTTGACTAGTATTCCATCATTTGTACTGCATTTTCTTTATCCATTCATCCCTTGATGGACACCTAGGTTGACTTCATGTCTTGGCTATTGTGAATAATGCTGCAATAAACATGGAAGTATGGCTATCTCTTTGACATACTGATTTTATTTCCTTTACATATATACCCAGAAGTGGGATTGCTGGATCACATGATAATTCTCTATTTAACTTTTTGAGGACTCTTCACACTGTTTTCCCTAATGGCTGTACTAATTTACATTACCACTACAGCGCGCAAGGGTTCCCTTTCCTCCACATCCTCATCAACACTTATCTTTTGTCTTTTTGATGATGGCCATTCTAACAGGTATGAGGTGATATCTTATTGTGCTTTTAATTTGCATTTGTCTGATGATTAGTGATGTTGAGCATTTTTTTCATATGTTTGCTGGCCATTCGTGTGTCTTGTTTTGAGAAGTATCTATTCAGATTCTTTGCTCGTTTATTAAATGGTTTGTTTTCTTACTATTGAGTTTGTCTGAGTTTCTTATATATTTTGCATATTAACTCCTTATCAGATATATGGTTCACAAGTAGTTTTTCCCATGACATAAATATTTTTGTACTTGAACTTAGCAAAAGTTAGACCAATATAAAAAGGTGTTATTATTAAATGGGTACACAAATTTTACCACCATCTTGAGAAATACATAATGACAATTTAAGTGTTAATTTAAAATGTTTATTTCTTAAGAATTACATGATAATACTGACAATAATCATTATAATAACGATTTATTAAGTAATTATAATTACTTTGCATTAGGTATTAGGCACTTCATCAAGATTATTATTTATTTTTTTAAAGCTGGTATGAATATATTAATACCAAACAAAGTAGACTTTTAGGCAACAAGCATCCCTACAGATAAAGAATAACACTTCATAATAATAACAGTTTCAATTTGCCGGGAAGATTTAACAATTCTAAATTTGCATTTATCAATTACATGTCCTGATACTATATAAGCACAAATGGAGAGAATTGCAAGAAAAAATGGTTAAAGCCAAAACATAGTAAAAAAATTCTAACATTCTTTTAAATAAAATAAGCTGGAAAAAAATAAGAAGGATATAGAAAATTTGAACTATAAAATTAACCAAGTGACCTGATGAACATATATAGAATATTGTATTCAAAAACTGTAAAATATACTTAATTTTAAAGACACAAATGATAAACATAAAATATAGAAATAAAACTAGAAATCAATATGAATATAGCCTTACATTTTAAATCTTACAAGATTATTTTATTTAATCCTCCAAACAATCATGTGAGGTTAATATATTTATTAGGAAGGAACTAAAATTTGGAGTCATAAACACTTTGCAAGGATCTTATGGCTGGTAAGGTGATTAAGCTAGGATCTGAGGCGAAGTCTGACTCCAAACTATGTTCTTCAGTTTTTTATCTGTCTCATTGTTTAATCTGTATTTTTGTTATTGCTAGCTATATTAATCATTTTTCGTTTATTTATTTGCTCTTGTAGAGTTAACTGTGTCTTGCTAGTTTGTTTATTGGAACATTGATGATTTTTCTTATCAGTTTGTATGATCTTATGTACTATAGATGGATACCCTCTGTGAATAATATTTGTTGAATATATTGGTCTATTTCTCTTTTAGATTGTTTTAATTATAAATATCAAATTCTTCTATTACTATTTTTTCCTACATAACTTTTTCTTATTAATTGAAGCCTCATTATTATTCTTCAAAAGAGCTGTTATGCTTTTCTATCTAATCTAAAGTGAATACAATTATCTCTTGGTACCTGTGGGGGATTGGTTCCAGGACCCCATCTCCCTGCATATAGCAGAATTCTTGCATACTCAAGTCCCACAAGTCCCGCAGTTGATGTGAGAAATATGCCTATAGGAAAAGCTAGCCTTCCATATCCATGAATTTCCCATTCTGTGAATACTGTATTTTTGATCTGCCTTTGGTTGTGGATGTGGAACCCATGGATATGTAGGCCTGACTTATTTATTTATTTATTTATTTATTTATTCATTTGAGACAGAGTCTTGCTCTGTCACCCAGGCTGGAGTGCAGTGGCGTGTTCTTGGCTCACTGCAACCTCTGCCTCCCAGGTTTAAGCAATTCTCTGCCTCAGCCTCCCGTGTAGCTGGGATTACAGGCATGTGCCACCACGCCTGGCTAATTTTTGTATTTTTAGTAGACAAAGGGTTTCACCATCTTGGCCAAGTTGGTGTTGAACCACTGACCTCATGATCCACCCACCTTGGCGTCCCAAAGTGCTGGGATTATAGGCGTGAGCCACCACGCCTGACCAGGGCTGACTACATTTATTTTAAAAATCCTGTGAATTTTCTTCATTCTCTGCTACCCTTGATATGGCAAGATCAAGCCCTCCTCTTCCTCCTCCTCAGCCTACTCAACATGAAGATCATGATGATGAAGATCTTCATGAGGATCTACTTCCACCTAATAAATAGTAAATATATTTTGTCTTCCTCATGATTTTCTTCATATATTTTTTAAAGAGTTGGGGGTTCCCACTATGTTGCCCAGGCTAGTCTTGAACTCCTGGGCTCAAGTGATACCCCCATCTTGGCCTCCTAAAGTGCTGGGATTACAAGTGTGAGCTACCACACCCTGCATCTGATTTTCTTTTTCTTTTTTAAAATTAAAAACAAGAATCATGATTTTCTTAATAACATTTTTTTCTCTGGCTTACTTTGTTGAAAAGTCCAGTATATAATACACATTACATACAAAATATGTGTTAATCAACTGTTTATAGTATTAATAAGGCTTCTGGTCAATAGTAAGTTATTAGTAGTTAAGTTTTTAGGGAGTCAAAATTTATATGTGAATTTTCAACTGTGGGGGTGGGTTTGGGAGGGGGGTAGGATTGGTGCCCTAACTCCTGCATTGTTCAAAGGTCAACTCTGTGTGTGTGTGTGTGTGTGTGTGTGTGTGTGAATATGAATATATACATACATATATGAATATGTAGTGAATGTAACTATATGTATACATATATATTCACTATATATGAATATATTTTTTATAATCATATATAGCAAATATATATACACACATTATATATATTCAATATATTCACTATACACACACATAACTTTAGCTATACTGGCTCTTTTAGAGGCAAAAAGAGCAAACAGATATAGTAGTATTCTAGCAAATGAATGCAGAAGTTGGAAGGGGTTGTGTAAGGGAAGAAAGGAACATGTATGGAGTGTATGCTATGTGTTTGGCATTTTACATATAAGGCATGGAGTCTGTTTAGGAACCTTTTCTATTAACCCCCTCTTGTCATGGGAAGGACCTAAAGTTAGGTGGTTGCAATAGGAGAAGGAAAAAATGGAAGTAGTAATACAAGCGCAGGTAACCTCTACATCTTTCCTTTTCTCTTTATGCCACACTTTAAGTGTTAAACCCTATACCAGATGTAAAATTTTGAAGAATCCCTAGTAATTTTGGATTTTACATAAAACCATTATTTTCTGGCAAAAAGTACTACATGAATAAATAATTCAGGTAAAAGCAGATTTATACTTTTGGAATAAATTGTGGACTTTTAGAATTAATTTTAGCTGAATATGCTATTTACGAGATTATTGTCTACTGAACCAGAGGAGCCATACTGACATTCATCTATGGCAAACGTAGGCATTTTTATGAATTTATGTTTTGGAGAAGACATCATTGGAGTAAATTATGTACCTCTGCTCTTTAGCTGTCATCTGTAGCTGATTGCTTCTCTTCTGGTTTGTATGACCTGTTCCAAAGTCTGTTCATGTTGGAGATGAAAGAACAGAGTAAAACCCACAACTGGCCTCACTTTAGTCAAACTAGTTAATCCAGTTACCTTTACAGTTTGGGTGACAATGTTTTATGACATTTGAAGAATCTAAGGAAACAATACATATAATAATGGCTGACATTTTAATGGAAATCTATTGTTTATACACACTTTCACAGTACATTAATTTTTATAAAAAGAAGATAATTATCTTGAAAGTAGAATCTGACTTCAGTTTTCAAGTGTTATGCAATGCTGGAATTAGTAGAAAAGAAGACTTAGAGTTGTCCAGTTACAAACTTCAGATACAAAGGGTTTCTGACATAGAAGAAATTCTCCATCTCAACTTAGGAAAGGAAAAAAACCAACACATGGACAAACAAAAAGAGAGGGACAAAAACTGAAAAATGAGGAAGAAATTCCTTAAGCTGAAGACTGAGTGTCAGGAGGAAGTTTCAGTATTTCTTCCCTAGTTTGAATCTACTCTTTGGAATGATTCTTAAATATTTAAGCCTGATAGTTAGAAACTGAAAAATCAACACTCCCGAGTCATGTGTAGATTTTTAAGTGGTGCCTCTTCAACCTTCAAGGTTGATAATGATGATGACGATGAAGTTAATGTTTACTGAGACTTACCATGGATCACGTACTGTGCTGACAGATTTACAGGAAATATGCCATAATCCTTCCAATAACCTGATTAAACAAACCCTACTATCTCCATTTTCAAACAAGGGAAAATAAAGCATAGAGAGGTTAATCGATAGCTAGTGAGTATGTGAGCTGACTGGATGTCAGATTAACTGACTCCAAAGTCTGCATATTTAATGATTATACTTTACTACAGGGCAGACATTAAGGATATTGTAGCAGAGTTGTCTGAATAAAAATGTCGCTATTTTGCAATGTATTCTAATCAGGGGAGCTGCTCGGTCAAAGTTCCGACAAATCACTATTCATGTTAGTGGCCTTTGTGAAGCAGCCTGCAACACCTGGTGTCATGCAAGCCATTGGGCTGACTTCACTTCTCCACTAGAGCACTGAGAATAGTCACGGTGCCTCCATGAGACAGTCAACATGGCCCGAAGTGAGAAGGAGGCTGGGCCCACTCAGCAGCAGCCCTGTCATCTCAATGTTTGGCTTTGTTACTATTACTGGTCATGTCTATTTTTATGGATGAAAAACCTGAGGTTCACAGAGACTTTATCAAATGTTTTTATTAAATTGTTATTTTTGTCAGAGACTAGACGACAATATTTTGGATTAGAAGAAATTTTTGTTAAACATAAACAGCATGAAAGATAAAGATCTCAAGACCTCCCTTGACCTTCCAGCTACTCCGGAAATTCAATAAACACTAGAACATTAATCAATCTAGATAATTTCTTTAAGAGTAGAGCTTTCTATATTTGGCTGTATTCTAAAAACACCGGGTTCCAATGGAGAAGAGATATTCCTCTGGAGAGCTTTCTTTTTCTTTCTTTTTTTCTCTTCTCAGAATGGTGGCTTCCCTGTTTCTTGCCTTTTGAAAAAATGTGTGTTCCGTCAGCAGCTATGAGCACAGATCTGGGTGCTGATCAAGACTTTGATGTGAGGCCTGAGAAAATGCAGAACTGAGGTAAATAGTTCCAGGAAACACTATACGGCCTGTCACGATGTTCTGCGGTATTTCAAATGTTTTAGAAAAAGGTGAACTTGAGGTGAATATGAAAAATGTAAAGGTTCAGTTTAGTCTGAGAAACAGAAGATTCTGGAAAGCAAAAACTGAATTTTTATTGTCAGTGTTATATAAGCATAACTTTTTGCTTTCATTAAAAAGAGGAAACATTAGTGAACTTGAGTTTGGGGCACACATCGAATAAAAGCTAAGTCTATTATCATGACCCTCAAAGTTCTTCATCATTTGGCTTCACTGATGGCACTGACTACCACTCTCCCCCTCCCTCACAGTTCTCTTGTCAAACTGGCCTTCATGAATTTCCTTGTACACTTGCTTTGACCTAAGGAACTTTTGCATTTGCTGTTCCCTCTGCCTGAAGTGTTCTTCCTGCCCTCTCCATGTTGGATTTATTCTCATCCTCCAGGTCTCAGCTTAAATGTTGCCTCCTTGGAATGGCATTGCTAGACCACCCTAATCAGCCCCTGTGCCTCCCCTGACCCTCCGTCTTGTGTGCTCATCTGTGGCTCTCCTCTCCTTTGGGACACATGGGAAGAGTGTACTTTCCTGACACCCTTACAGGTGGGTAGGACTCTGGGACAAGTGTTGACCAACAGGTCATAGAAATGATGTGATCGTGTAGTCTCATTACCCTTGGCATTGTCCAGGCATGAGAGCAACATGGAGCAGAGCCCCTGGCAATATGTGGTATATAAATGCATGAGTAAGAAAACAAAACACAGAAAACACAACTTTGTTAAGACACTGATATTTTGGGGGTTGTTCGTTATTAAAACATAACTACTCCCATCCTATCTAAAACATCACCATATTTTATTTTCTCCAGAGCACTTTCTCCTTTTTGAAATGATCTCATTTATTTATTATTAATCTATCCCCTGCCCCTACATTGTCAGGTAATTAGTAGATACACAATAAAGGATTAACTTTTCATAGGGTCTGTGGATCCTCACCAATCTCAAACAATCTTAAAAAAAGCCTTTCAGAATAGCCCTTAGGCCATCTGCTAACTGCTTCATGCTGAATCTGGTAAATAAGGAGATGTCTGTTGATGGCCCTTGTTGAAATAGGCAAGGGGCCCACTACCTCAGCGCTCTCCCTTCCTCATCCGTTTATCCTGACAGGGGGAAGCTGCCTAACTAATTCTGGAAAGTCTATAAACTGAGCAGGACCAGACAGAATGAATATTGTTTCCAGTTCCTAATGAGGGTCTCTTCCAAATATTTCGCCTGGGTGAAAGAGCGAGACTCCATATAAAAAAAAAAAAAAAGGAAAATAATTTATTAAATAGGCAACAATTATTAAGTGTATCTAGTGTATGAGATACAAACAGGTAGTTCATATAAAAATAAATCTTAAAAATATAAAATAATTTACTTAATCAGACAATTATTAGGATGCCCGGGTTTCATAGCCTATTTCCTCCTCTTCACTCATGGGACACATATGGGCATTATTTGTTTAGCTAACTGACTCCACCTCAATCTTTGAAGACAAAAAGGGCAAAAGTGGCATGAGTAGGCTTTCTCAAGAAAATTAATTAGAGAAATAAGAAAGTTCATTCTCCTAAGGCCTGTATTCAGTGAGAGAATGAGATACTAGAGGTGTTGAATATAATTAATACAAACATTTTGAAATATAATGTGTTTTGTGACACTGTTGGTCCTACTGATATCTATATATTGGCATAAAAATGACTCAGAAGGACGAGTTAATTATGCTAAAGTTGATATTGTTGCTATGTAGAGATGAGGCCACAGAAATAGTAACTGATTCTCTTTGGGAATCAGAAATAATCTGCTTTAGTCAGCTAGGACTGCCACAACAAAATATACAGACTGGTGGCTTAAACAACAGAAATGTATTTCTCATAGTACCAATGGATGGGAAGTCAAGGTGTTGGCAAGGTAGGTTTTATCTTGAGGTCTCTTCTCTTGGTTTCTAGGTGGCTGCCATCTTGCTGTGTGCTGACATGACCTCTTCTTCGCACATGTGCATGCATGGAGAGACAAAGAGAGCTTTCTGATATCTCTTCTTATAAAAGCACTAGTCCCATCATGAGGGAACAAACCTCATGACCTCATCTTACCCTAATTATCTTCCACAGATATCTCTAAATACCATCATGGGGGAGTGGGCAGTGGTTCGGGCTTCAACATACACATTTTGCAGGGACACAAACATTCAGTACGTAACATCATCTGAGTGTTAATGTATTATACCCAGGGATGTGCATGCACACACACACATCACATGCACAAAAGAAAGGATACATCATAGATCATGGATAGTATATTAGTACTTCCATTATTTCCCACTTAAGATACTATATCAGTCCTTTTTAAAATCAGGTACATGTCATAGCAGACACAAATATTAGTAATTAATCAAATTTTGATTTGTTTTCCCTTATAACAAGAAGTCTAGAGGTAGGTAGTTGCTGGCATTAGTTCAGCAGCTTGATGCTCTTTGGGCCAAGGTCTTTATGATTCTCTTGCCTTTATGTTTGCAAGATGATGGCTACAGCTACATTTCTTGCCTGTTTCTCAGACAGGATAAAGGAAAAACGAGAAAAAAAAAGGTGTGTGCTAGCTGAGGCTTTTAAGAATTTTTCCAGAAGCCCTACTCAATGATTTCTGCTTACATTTTCTGAACCAGAACTCTATGACATGTGGCTACTGCTATATGTAAGGAAACCTGGGTAATATAAGTTTTATCTGTAAACATTACTGTGCCCTATGAAACGTGGATTCTGTTAATAAAATAAAACGAAAAGAAGGATATTGGTTTGGAAGCTAGCAGTATGTACCACAACTACATCCCAAGAGCTAAAAATAAAAAGTGAATGGACAGATCCTTCCTCAGTGGGTAGATTCTATTTTGCTTCAGACAGCAAAATAGAAGCTTGGGAAATTCCTGTTCCAAAGAGATGCTTAAAAAGTATGTCTCAAAAGGTAACCTTACTTAAGGAGCTTGGGGAAGACAACATACTTTAGACACTGGAGTTTACCCAGAGCACAGTTACTATTTTAATTCAATTACAACCTGAGGAAATTTTTAGCAGTTGGCAGCAGTGCTGCTTCAAGACTGAGTTTTGGCTCTCCTGTTGATTACTGCTCCTGGTTTCCTGCTGTTGGAGCACACTGTTTTCTTTCACTCAGAGACATCTTGTTCTTTTCTGAGTCACTACACCATTACTCATCTTGAGTTGGCTCCTTGTTGGGTTTTATAAGGTTATCCAAAGAGATGAAGGGACATGAAAAACACTGAACTTGGGAAGATCTAGTGTAGGATGTTAAGAGCTATGAGCTGTTTGTGCTTTTTTTCAGGGTCACACTGAGCAAGTCAGGGCTTTTAAATTTGTAAATCAGTGAGTAGCCACTCCACTTTCTGCTATAAGATGAAAAGGAAATTCACCTGTTCCTTGAGAAAACTAGGGCTCTAGATAACTGCAGTTGTGATTTATACCAAGAGTAATGTGGAGAGTGGAATTGAAGCCGGGTGCACCCAGGTGGGCATTATAGTGATCCAAGTGAAAGGTTATGAGAGAAAATAGGAGATTCATTGGTGGGAGCTCAACCATTGTGGAAAGCACCATATCGATTCCACAAAGAGCGAAAAACAGAACTACTATTTGACCCAGCAATCCCATTTCTGGGTATATACCCAGAGGAATATAAATTATTTTACCGTAAAGACACATGCATGCAAATGTTCACTGCAGCACTATTCACAATAGCAGAGACATGGAATCAATCTAAATGTCCATCAGTGACAGACTGGATAAATAGAATGTGATACATGTACACCATGAAATACTCTTCAGTCATAAAAAAAGAATGAGATCATGTCTGTTGCAGGACATGGATGGAGCTGGAGGCTATCATCCTTAGCAAACACACAGGAACAGAAAACCAAATGTTCTCACCTATACGTGGCAGTTGAACAATAAGAATTCATGAACACAAAGACTAGAACAACAGACATTGAGGTCTCCTTGAGGGTAAAGGGTGGGAGGAGAGAAAGGAGTAGAAAAAAAATGACTATTGTGTGATCAAATAATCTTTACAACAAACCCTTGTGACATAAGTTTACCTATATAACAAACCTGCACATGTACCTCTAAAACTAAAAAGTTTAAAGAAAAATAAACCAATGAGCCCAGTAGAAGTCCCTCAAGTCTTCTTGTTGGTGATAAAAAGTTCTTTTGCTGTCGATGAAGAAACTGTTTCTTTCACATAGTTTCTTAGGTATCACCTGACAGTGGGTACACATATTAGTAAACAAAACAAAGCAAAACAAACTGCAACAAATATCAAACTCTTGTTGAGCATTTCTTATATGCCAGGAACTCTTGCAAGCTCTTTACTTATTTAATCCTCACAACAGCTCTAAGTTAGGTCTCGTGATGATCTCCATTTTGCAGATGAGAAAACAGATCCAGAGATGTTAGTAAGTCATTTGCTCAAGGTCACATAACCAGGTAGTGTGGAACCTGAATTTGAACCCAGGTTTAATTACCATGTCCACATGATCAACAACAATGTGATATTGTCTCATTACAGTGTGAACAACATCAGTTACTCTGACTCCAGCCTCTCCTGTTTTCACAGAACCTCAATTTCTTGAAATGTGCCCCTGAAGAATTTTTGCCAACAGAGGTTGTCTCACATGCCATCACAAAACACTTAACTATCATGGGGCACCACCGCTTGATCCTTCTGTGTCCTTAGGCACTGATGGATCCTGGAAGCCTTGTGAAGCCCTGCTGTGGGGTGGGTTGTAGCGAAAACGAGGACTCTACTTTTCTGCTGTGCTACACTCTGGGAGCAAGACCTCAAAGCTGTACTACGGTCTTGCTGAGTTTTAAGCCTCCTTTTCAGATTTTTATTTACAGCCCCTCTCTTCACTCTAGGACCCAATTATGAGGTATAACTGGAGACATATCAGAGTAACAGCCCCCAGTGTGGGCTCATACTTCCCTGTCCATCTCCCATTAAAACTTAGTCTTTTGTTATTAGCCAAACTCAGTATACATGGCTCCTTCTCAGACTTGAGTTTTCTTCTTAGAGACTGCTCAGGAACACAAGAAATGCTTCTATGCAACCTATTCTTCAGTCTCCTAAACATAATCAAGCATGTCTGAATCCCATAGCAGGCCCATTCCAAAACTCTCAGTACCATCCCATGAGACACCACCAGTTCCATAAATCATAGCCTTCCCTCTATCTACACTCCCACACCTGCTGTGAACTCCCTCAAGCCCAGAGTAGAAAAAAAGGCTGCTTTTCTGACTTGCACCTACTCAAGCCAGGGTGTAACACTCTTGAGTAACACACTTGAGTAACACTCCAGACATCATCCTTTTCTTGCTTTCCTCTGACAAGTCATAACGAACAGTCTGTTCTGCTTCTCTTCCTTAACCTGGTGGTAAAAGCCTACATACATGAGGCTCACTCAGCAAAGAGGCTTTGTCTTGGGGAAGAGCAGAGCTACCTTCATCCCCCAAATCTCTCACTTCTGTGCACAGGTTTTTACATTTCTGGACCACATTCTCATTTCTATGTTTTACAAAGGCAAGAGTGATGCCTTTGCTGTGATTCAGGCAATTTGCACTTTTCCTACAAAAATGGAAAATGGCTATTGTCTCTTCACCTCCATGTCACTGAGTAGCCTCACCTGGCAGTTCTTCCTGCCTCCCTGGAAGCCTGAGCTTTCTCAAAAGTATCTAACTGTGAACACCCTCTGCGACCCTTCCATTCAAGTAGCTCTCGCCTACCTGCCTTTTTGCCTCCTCCTTACATCTTTGTCCTCCGTTTTATCCTCAGCAGAACTAAAATCCTCCCTCTCTGCCTTTTGGTGTGTGTTTAGAAGGTAACTTGCTCTTCCCTATGTTTCCCTACAAGCATATAAGAAACCTCTGGTATTGGGGGTAGCGACAGAGGCATCTGGGGAGGCCTCCTAGGTCCTGGATACCCTCAAATACCAACACCTTGGTAACCTTTGGTTTATCCTTCTTGTCTTTTTGCTCACTTTCTACCTCTACACAGCTAGTCGTGTAGCCAACACGAGATGAACTCCTCCACCCCACTCCATACCAGACGACCTGTGCAGTATGAGGAGCTGTTTGTCCATGGCAAACCCTGGATACTAGCTAATCATCAGAGGAGTCTTTAGTGGGCAACTGGTTTTGGCCCTTTTAGGTTAAGCCCAGCTGTGATGGTTAATTGGAGTGTCAACTTGACTGGATTGAGGGATGACTACACGGCTGGTGAAGTACTGTTTCTGGATATGTCTGTGCAGGTGTTTTTGGAGGATATTGGCATGTAAGTAGTAGACTGAGTGGACGAGTACCATCCAGTCAGCCAGGGGCCTGACCAGGACAAAGCAGGCAGAAACAGAGGAATATTCAGGTCATGCTGCTTCCTTTCTTTTTTTCCCCACTAGAGTGGAACACTCTTCTCCTCCTGTCCTTGGACATCAGAACACCAGGCTCTTTGGCCTTAGGACTCTGGGACTTTCACCAGCGGCCTTCCTGGGCCTTTGGTCTCAGGTACCATCAGTTTCCTTGGTTCTTAGACCTTCCAACTTGGGCTGAGCTATACAACCAACTTGTCTGGTTTTCCAGCTTGCAGACAGTCTATAGTGGGACTTCTCAGCCTCCATGTTGGGTGAGTCAATTCCTCTAATAAAGCTCCTCTCATATATCTCTATATCTAATATCTATCTATCTATCTATCTATCTATCTATCTATCTATCTATCTATCATCTATTATCTATCTATCTATCTATCTATCTATCTATCTATCTATCTATCTATCTATCTATCTATCTATCTATCTATCTATCTACCTAATCTATCTCCTATTCATTCTGTCTCCTTAAAGAACAGCCATAACTTCCAAGAATCTTACACTGCTTTGAAGAGGCATACAATATTTTAACAAATTCAGTGTTCTTAGGGGAGGGCTTAACAACTGAACTTCCAGGGCTAACTTCTCAGTCAATTTGTGAAGGAGTTTGCAATATTTTATAACATTGGGCATTCATTAAAATGTATATAAATCTTCTGTGGGTATATCTGAGTACACCCAGCCACATGGATTTCGAAGGCCTCTGCAGGATGGTTTTCATAACTCCTCACTTCCCTGGGGCTAGCACAGCCATACAGGCATCTCTTGGTATTGCTTGGCAAGGAATTTGGCAGGCTGTTAAGGAGGAAATGACAACCCTAATATAATAATAATAATAATAATAATAATAATAATAATAATAATAAAAAAGCACTTGCCATGTGCCAGACACTCTAGTAGAGACCTCACTTCCCTGGGGCTAGCACAGCCATACAGGCATCTCTTGGTATTGCTTGGCAAGGAATTTGGCAGGCTGTTAAGGAGGAAATGACAACCCTAATATAATAATAATAATAACTATATGTCAAAAGCACTTGCCATGTGCCAGACACTCTAGTAGAGACCTTCTGTACATCATTTCCTTTTATAATCAGATAATGAGATAAGTATTTTCCACATTTTACATATGACTAAACTTAGACTAAGTAACGTATTCAAGGTCACCTAATTTCCAAATGCCTCAGTGGATGTGGCTCTAAAGCTCGTACAATTTCCATTATGTTCACTGCTACTCATAGGAACCTGGGGAATGGAGATGCATAGAAAGACAACCCTGCAAGCTCAGAAATTAATACTGACGTTCCATAGAAGTGTTCCTAAATGGTAATCTGAATTTGGGGTTGCTGTTGGAAAATAGCCTTTTGTCTCAAAAACCCAGTTTGAGCCTTCCACCAATTACATAGGCTTTATGAGACATGGAAGCTGGAGGATAGTAGGATGAGATCTGCTGGACTGAAAAGCGCTTTGTGGTGGTCTACCTTGGGACCTTTGGTCAGCAGCTACTGGTTGTTCCTTCTTTTCCCTTCTCCTTCCCCATTTTCCCCATTAGAATGTAAGCTTCTAGAAGGAAAAGGACTTGTTTATTGCTGTATAACTAGAAAGGATAGTACCAGGCACATTCAACAATATTTGTTGAATGAATGAAAAACTGAATGAAAAAGTATTTGGCAGCCGTCTGAAAACCAGCTACTCCTGACACCTAGAAACCCATGTAATCTATGGTGTATCTGATGTTTATTGATTGCCCTGATCTTACCACTGCTGTATAACAGGAAAATGCTGCCATCCACTAGGGAGTTGCTGAGACCCCTAACCAGGCAAAGAGCCAAAGACACCATCAGTTTCCTTGCTTCTTAGATTTACAGGGATTACAGGTATTGAGCTTGAGGGTTTGGTCCCCTGTGTGTGTCTAATCTTCAAGACTCGAGCACTTCCTGATTTCTCAGTGAAAGAGGAAGCACCCCAATAACATTCATCACATCTTTTCCAGGAGCCCTTTTTGTATGAGAAGTACTTTGTTCTTGCAGTAAATTTCAAGTTTGTTTCCTCACTATGTCTGGCCAATCTCTAGACAAACCCTACTTCTAGCTTTACTTTTCCTGATTGAAACTTCCCCATACTAAAAACCAAAACCAAAACCCCAAAACCAAAATCAAATCCATCAACAATAAAATATTGGTGCAGTCATAGTTCTGCATCATTATTAGAAGCAAAAGTCCTGTGGTAGAAGTTTCCTTGACATCTGGTTTTATTCATTAGGCAGGAGTCCTGACCTGACTTTTGTAAGATTTCTTGTAGATAAACAATTTTTATGGTACTGAGAGAAAAAAAATGCTTACTTTCCATAATTTAAATAAAATAAAAATGTAAACTTCAAATATTCACAGGAAGGAGATGCCCAGCGCATTATCCAGATCTTGTGTACTTAACTTTCTATAGAATCTTGTAAATATGGAGTCCAGTTTTTGATATGCCAGATTCTCTTTCACTATTAAATTGCTTTTAGGAGAATTTTGTAAATGGACATAAACAACAGGTATACATACACCTGTTGGTGTAAATGAACAGAACCTTCTGGAAGGAGGGCTCCTGATGAGTTAGTCCTTGAGCCTTGGGCTGGGATATCCTCTTCCCTGAGGCCAGTCTCCCAGCCCCAGTGTTGTAAACCAGACCCCAGTGCCAAACCATTGGCTTTGTAAGTAGAGTAGTAAGTTTCCTAATTCCTTTCCCAGAAAAATGTGACATCAAAGATGGTCCTCTGAAGCCCAGTGCAGGAACAGTTTTCAGGAAGAATGAATGGATTACAATAAATCTGATTAGGGAAGGACCCACACAGCACAGTACTTAGCACATGGAAGAAGGGCAATATGTGTTTGCTGAATGAATAAACAAAGGAATGAAGAATGAATGAGTCTGGAAACTGAGAATATGTGAGCCATTGGCAACCTAAAACTCTATATGGACGCTGGTTTCTTGTTCTCAGTTTTTCTGAGAATGATTTGAAAAGCATTTCTCAGAGTAATTTAGTGGGTGGGAGCTTAGAAGGGAGAGCAATTACTTTGTTGATTGAATGAGGAAGTTTGAGGCAACGTGTACCTGTAACAGACAGTGTAAAGGCACATCAAGGATGTTGATTTTTCTAGGTTGTCTATGAGTTTGTCTTCATGCTTGGATGAAGTGCACTGACATGCAGAGAATATAGCTATATGACTAATTTCAGTTTATTGGTAATGTGAATGTAGCAATAGGAATGTTTTTATGACATTGCGTGGTTTCAAGATGTATTCAATTATCTTAACATGTTTAACATTTCTCATTAACAATCTCATTCTGTCTGGCTTCTCTCTTTTTCTTTCTTTAGTTTTGCTGTTCATATCAGCACACAAAATGTATTAATTTTTTCTACAGTAGAAATAAATTGTTTTACTTTCTCTCTGCACACACTGTGTGACCATAAATGTACTTCAAAGAGGGAAACAGAAAAAGGAAATTAATTAGAACATCTGTTTCTATAGTACTTATAAATAATGGAATTTCCATGAATTAAAATAAGCTTTAGCTTAAAAAAATCTAAAAAAATCAATGCTGTTGGAAGATGTACCCTGTGTACTGTGTGGCTTTGGGTATCTACTGGTCTACCATCACATATTCCCTGAGATACAAATATCTCAGGCTTAAAAATAACTAGAAAGTGTATTTGTTGAATAAATAAATGATAGGAACTTAAGAGATGGGAGAAAATGTAGAGGTTAGACATATAATTTCTCTGTAATTCAGACATTCCTTCTGTAGTATTCTTGACAGCCATTCTCTCAGCCTTTATTTACAGTGACGGGCAGATCGCTACCTTACAAAGAAGTTCAATGTCTTTTTTGTTATTTATTTATTTATTTATTTATTTTTAATTAGTAGACTATTATTTTTAGACAAGTTTTGAGTCACAGCAAATCTGAGTGGAAAATACAGAGATCTCCCACATAGTTTTCCCCTAACACACACATAGCCACCCCCAATATCATCCCACACCAGAGTGGTACATATAGTACAGTCAATGAACCAACATCGACATATCGTTATCAACCAAAGGCTGTAGTTTCCACTAGGCTTCACTCTTTGTGCTGTATATCTTAAGAATTTTGACAAATGTATATATATCTAGTGACATGATCTACCATTATGGTATTATACAGAACGGTTTCACTACCCTCAAAATCCTTTAAGCTACACCTATTCATTCCTCCCTCTCCTCAAGCCCCTGGCAACCACTGATCCTTTTACGGTCTCTATTGTTTTGTCTTTTCCAGAAAGCCATACATATAGTTGGGATTATACAGTACATAACCTTTTCAGATTGAGTTCTTTCAGTTAAAAATATGCATTTAAGTTTTCTCCGTGACTTTTTATGACTTGATAAATATTTCCTTTTTTTTTTTTTTGAGTTGGAGTTTTGCTCTGTTGCCCTGGCTGGAGTGCAGTGGCACGATCTCAGCTCACTGCAACCTTCGCCTCACAGGTTCAAGCAATTCTCCTCCCTCAGCTTCCTGGGTAGCAGGGATTATGGGTGTGTACCACCACACCCAGCTACTTTTTGTATTTTTAGTAGAGACAGGTTTTCACCATGTTGGCCAGGCTGGTCTCGAATTCCTGACTTCAAATGATCTGCCCCCATCGGCCTCCCAAAGAGCTGGGATTATAGGCATGAGCCACCACACATGGCCGATAAATTTTTTTTTATAGCTTGAAATAATATTCCATTGTTTGAATGTACCACAATTTGTTTACGCATTTGTCTACTGAAGGGCATTTTGGTTGCTTTCAAGTTTTAGCAATTATGAATAAAGCTGCCATAAACATTCATATGCAGGTTTTTATGAATTCAATTTATTTTTTACTTGTTCTGTTTTCTCTTACACTAACTGGAAATCTGATCTCCTGTAAGTTCTCTTCATTGCTGACCAGATCTGCTGTTCCATGTGATAGGTTTTTCCACGTGGTAACTATTCAAATATATGAAGGCAAGGTATCAAGGAATTCCTATGGTTTCTCTAGTTTAGGCTAAAAATCACTAGTTCTGCCAATTTTCCTCATGTTGTAGGATTCTTAGTGCATTTGGTTTTCAGGTTCTCCATCTCGTGGTAAGCTCTACTTTATAAAACAAAGTGACTGAGTACGGAGGAACCACCACTCTCCCCGTTCTGGGCAAGATAAATCCTGTAAATGTTATCTGAGTCCATTGTCACTCTTTTGGAAATTTTGGTACTCAATTTATTTAAAAATTTTATGTTTATTTTACCAAAATAGTTGTTAGGCTAGTCTCCTCCAAACTGTACTTTTCCAGAGGACTTTCAGAATTTCAAACCTAGATTTTCTTATATATACTTTTTAAGCTTCCTCTTGTACATCATGGGCTGTTGTTTTAGCATGTTGAAATGTGCTTTTTTCCTTTGAAATATTGGTTATGTTATCAAATATACAGTTTTCACCATTGCTCCTTGTTTAAAATGTTTTTCTTAAGCTGAAGAGCCATCCGTTTATAACAGAACTTTTAGAAAGTACAGATGAGCTAAAAGAAGAAAACAAAGATGATTCCTAACTCATTGTCAGGGAGATAAATATCATGACCAGAAATACATATTATTAACATTTTAGTGTATGTCTATACAGTGCTCTTCTCTATGCACATATGTATATTACATTATTACATTCACAATATAGTACATATGCATTTATTTCAAAAATTATTATGTTACACAGATTCTTTCATAGTTTGATTTTTTCCTCACTTTATTCAAATTTTATTTGACTTTTTTTTTTCTTTTTTTGACGGAGTCTTGCACTGTCACCCAGGCTGGAGTGCAACAGTGCGATCTCGGCTCACTGCAACCTCTGCCTCCCAGGTTCAAGTGATTCTCCTGCCTCAGCCTCCTGAGTAGCTGGGATTACAGGTGTGCATCACCATACCCGGCTAATTTTTTTGTATCTTTAGTAGAGATAGGGTTTCACTATGTTGGCCAGGCTGATCTCGGACTCCTGATCTCATGATCCACCTGCCTCAGCCTCCCAAAGTGCTGGGATTACAGGTGTGAGCCGCTATACCTGGCCTGACATATTTTTTTAAACATCCACAATGTGCGTAACGTTGTGCTGGCTGCTGGAAATACGGTGGTGACCAATTTTGATATATTTTAGCAAACTGATCTCCAGAACATTATAAAATAAGCTCAAAATTACTTTGTAATTTGAAAACTTCATAACTGTTCCTTTTGTCAGACAAATTACTGATAAAAATATTCAGTAAGAGAAGGTCAATGACAAGATTTTGGGATAAACTAGTAGATCATTCTTTCCCAAATTATATTAGTTCATCAATCAGCACTCAGTGGTGACTGTTGTTTGTTCAATTATATTATGTCACGTCCATATTTCTTCATTTTTATCAACTAGGGTTTCATTAGGAATTTTGTTGGATATTTTTCTGAAATCATGAGAGTCTATTGACAGCATTTCCCATCTCCAACAGTGTAACAGTTCCATCAAATGATAGAGATTTTATTAGTTCAGTATAACATTCTCAATTAATTATACGGGTTCTGATGATCACTGTTTTCTTTAACAGCATTGTCCAAGGGAACTTTCTGCAATGATGGAAATGTTCTGTGACTTGTGCTGCCCCATATGGTACCCTACTAGCTCTCTGTGACTACTAAACACTGGAAATGTGGCTAGTACAACTCAGTAGGCAGTTTGTCCATTTTTTAAAATTTTAAATAATGTAAATTTAGTCAGATGTGACTAGTGGTTATGATATTGGATAGCACAGCTTGACAATATCTGACATATCATTTGTCAAGTAACTATTGTATAATTTAACTAGAGTTCAATATTAAACTGAGAGAATCGCGGTTCCTTCAATGTATGATGAGTCTCTCCCCTCCCTCCCTTCCTCCTTCCCTCCCTCCCTCCCTCCCTTCCT
>NW_012117299.1:752788-765998 GCF_000951035.1 Colobus angolensis palliatus | reverse complement strand
GTAGCGGTATATTTATTCTGTTTTTAATTGCAGCTTTGTTTTTCATCTTCAGGCCCTTGCACAATTCTATCCTTCATAATTTCTTACAAATTGCTGACAGTAGTTTTGTGTAAATGGTTTATATCAGCGAGTTGTTTTTACCCTTGGATATAATTGAATCTACCAATATAATTTCTTTCAAAGCAAACTGCTTTTATTTCTGCGCCTTATAATGTGAATATCTCCTTGAGGGAAAAAGAGGTAAGCAAAAGGAAAGTTAAAGAATTCCGGTTTCTGCTTTTAATCCTTGACATTATTTTCATCTTCCCAAAGAGTGGGCTTTCTCCTTACTTATTCTTCTTGAAGTTAATGTAGCTACTAGTGCCCTTTCTGTTGTCAATAATGTTTTTTTGTTTTTTCAAGCCTAGATCATTCTGGTTATTAGCCTTTCTAGTAGTAAACTTGTAGCTCTATACTACCCTTTTATGTTCATCCATAATCATATACATATGATTTTCTCCCCAGGTTTTTTGTGCCATTGTAAAATTTGAGTTCAATAGAAACATGTGTAGCTATATCGATTTCTTTAACACCTGCTCCCTTTGCATGCGATGGAATCAGATTTGATTACATTTTAATTCGGTTCAATCTAATCAATGGTGTTGACTGACCCTTAAGAGTCAGGTCTTGAGCCAGCACTGGGGATTCAACCTGAAGTAGATATGAACTTTGACATCAAAGGAGTCACACTTTACTAAGAGAATCAAGCTCATAGCTCATATACCACAAGCCATGTGCAATGTGATATGTGTTCATTAACAGTATTCAAAATGCCCTGGGGGAGTGTAGCAGAAGGATAGGGTTAATTCTGCTAGCCGGGCATGAAGAATAGGGTAGAGAGATTGTGAAGAATCAGAGAAGTCTGTCTGAAACAGAAGTGCTGTTTGAGTAAAAATAAATAAGGGCTTGCAGGACAGAGAAGCAGGCTAACATGGTATCCTCTGAAGAATGAATAACTTGAACAGAGGCCAGAGTAGATGATGTAATCCAGGCTTTATTACTAATCCTGCAGCTGGACTGTAATCTACTTTTTGGGAGAGTAAAGAGACATGAGGCTGAAGTTAAGGACTGACTGAATAGTGAAAGATTTTGTATGTTATAGTAAGGAAATTGGATTTATCTCAAATGGAATGAGCTTGAAAGTTTTTGAACAGAGGAGAGAAATGGTTAGATTACTGTTTTAAAAAAATACTCTGGTAACATGAACTTAGGATGTGTTAGACTTAGAAAAGCTTGTGGAAGGGAAATCATTAGTCAAGAGGAGGATGAAAATACAGACTAGTTCAGCACAGAGTAATGGGGGGCAGGGGTTAGACATGAGCCCCATTTAGGATGTAGAACTGATAGGATTAGAAGATTGATTGGTTATAAGGGAAAGATAGAGGCGGGAAGATGATTCAGAAATCCCTCTGTTTTGCTATTCATAATGGAGTCTACTGTTTTTCTTGAATCACCTTCTCTTCAGGATCTCTGGATGTGAGATCATGTCTGTCATTTCCCTGAACTTTTTGAAACTGTTTTCCTTTAAAACTGTTTCCTAACACTAGTGAGTGTGTACTGATTTTACCCAGTGTTCTACTCCTCATGTCCTAGAAATTCCAAGATGTGTTCATCACATTTTTAAAAACTTCTTTATTTTGAGATCATTTTAGACTTACAGAAGAGTTGCAAAAACAGTTCAGTGAGTTCTCATATCCCCTTCACTTTCCTTCCCTTTGTTAAGATCTTATGTGGTCGTGAAACAATTATGAAACCAAGAAATTTACCTTAGAACTCAATTACTATTAACTAAATTACAGGATTTATTTGGATTTTGCTAGTTTTCCCACTAATGATTTTTTTTTCTGTTGCAGGATTATGCATTGCATTTAGCTGTGAAATAATAGAAAATATGAGAGGAAGTTTCGGAGCCCCTCAACTCTTTGCAGACAGAGATGCTATGATAATCATTTTTCTGCTGTTTGGTGTTTGACCGTAGTTTCTGATAGAGAGTTCCTAAGAGTTTTGTAGTTTTCTAAATGATAGAAACATCAAAAGAGTGATTGCTGTGGACTCCTGGATAGCCTCACGATGGGGGTTGTTTGCCAGGGAATGAATCTTGTGATTAGATAGTTGGAAGTTTCAGCCCCTTCCCCTGACCTCCAGGGAAGGGAGAGTGGAGAGGGGCTGAAGAGGAGCTGATCACCAATAACCAACGATTTAATCAGTCATGCCTACATAATGAATCCTCCATAAAACTCCAAAGAACAGGTTTTTTTTTTTTTTTTTTTTGCCTTAAGACAACACAGCTTTATTATCTTACAGTTCCAGAAGTCAGAAACCTGAAATAAGTCCCACTGGGCTCAAGGCAGGGCTGATGCCTTCTGGGAGTTCCAGAGGAGAATCCGATTCCTTGCCTTTTTCAGTTTCTAGAAGATGCCTGTATTCCTCAGCTGTGATCCCTTCCTCTATCTGCAAAGCCAGCAGCTTCGCATCTTCAGATCTCTTGCTCTCTGACTGATGTTCATGCTTCTACTCTTCTCTTCCATCTTTTAACTCTTGTGGTTATAGAGGGCTCACCTGGGTAATCCAGAATCGTCTTCTTATTTTCAATTGATTAATCACCTTTATTCCATCTGCGACTTTAATTCCCCTTTTCCATGTAACCTTACATATTCACAGGTTCTGGGGACTAGGAGGTGGACATTTTGTGGGAGACTATTATTATATCTACCACAAGCCTCATAACAACTCTATGAGGAGCTGACTGCAATTATCTCCAGTTTACAAATAAAGAAACCGAGGTAGAAAAAGATTGAAGACTGATTCATTCTCACAGCTTGTTGACAGCCACTGGTCCACAGACTACATTTTGAGTAGCAGGCCATCTCTTCCTCTAAAATGATACCTCACACTTCATGAGAACCTGCTTTATGGCAGGTACTGAAATTAAGGGAATAAAGTTATTTAAATATCACTTAAATAAATAATACAAAGGAAGTAGTAATCTTGTTTATTTTTGATGTGAAAACTGAAGCCCAGAGAGTTGAGATGATTTATTCAAGAGCACACAGCAGGTAAATGGTAGGCTTTCAATTGTCAACTACAAAATCTAAACTAGCTAGTTTAATCAGGCAAAGATTTATTACACAATAGACGATAGTTTACAAAATCCGAAGAGGGCCAAAAATCCAGGCTTGGAAGCAGGACAGTCAAGAGCATCACATTAAAGGAATAGCTCCCAACCACAACTCAGACAGTTCTAGGGAAAACACCATTGCTATCATCCACTTCTTGGAATGAACAATGTTAGGATGTTAGGACTGGTTGACAGAATTTCTTTGCAGAAGAACAATATTCCTCCACCACCGTGATTGCAAAAGGATAGGGTTTGGGGAGCTTCCAGATTGCTGAACTCATGGAGGTACCTGGAGGGTGGTGTACCTGTAAAGGGTATGGAAGCTCCAAGCCCCTTCTCACATATGTTGTCCTAGTCGTCTCTTCCATCGGCTGTTCACTGATATCCTTTATCATACCCTTTATTAATGCAATAAACTGGTAAATGGAAGTGTTTTCTTGAGTTCTGTGGGCCATCCTGGCAAATTAATTGAACCTGAGAACGGGGTCATAGATACCCTGATTAATAGCCAGTCAGGAAGAAGTATAGGTGACAACCCTGTTATTGGCATCTGAAGTTGGGGGGGCAGTAGGGTGGGTGGGATCTGACTCTAACTCCAGGTAGATAATGTCAGAATTGAATTGAATTTTACAACACTTTGTTGTTCACTGGAGAATTGCTTGGAGTATGGACAGAATTGAATTGAATTTTACAACACTTAGTTGCCATTCACTGGAGAGCTGCTTGGAGTAGGGAGAAGCTCCTGCTCCCAATCTGTCAGAAAGAGTCTGTGTTATGTTGTTGTGGTGTGGTGATGGTTAAGTGTGTAAGAGTAGGAAAAACAATTTGTTTTGAAATTGAAACTTGAGAAACAAGTTGTCCTGTCTCCTTATTTTTTCCAGTCTGTGACAGTTCCTCAGTTTTTCCTTATCTTTCATGACCTTGAAATTAAAAAAAAAATTATTTAAATTATTTTTATTTTTAATTTTTTGTGGACACATAGTAGGTGTATGTATTTACAGGGTACATGAGATGTTATGATGCAGGAATGCAATGTATAATAATCACATCATGGAAAATGGGATATCTATCCCCTCAAGCATTTCTCCTTTGTGTTACAAATAATCCAATTATATTCTTTTAGTTATTTGAAATGTGCAATTAAATTATGATAGACTATAGTCACCCTGTTGTGCTATCAAATACTAGGTCTTATTTATTCTTCTTTTTTTTTTTAAAAAAACTTTTATTTTAGATTCAGGGGTACATGTACAGCTTTGCCACATAGGTAAGCTTGTATCTTTGGGGTTTGTTGTACAGATTACTTCATGACGCAGGTACTAGATAGATATTTTTTATGATCCTCTCCCTCCTCCCACTCTCCACCCTCAAGTAGGCCCAAAACTCTCTTGTTCTCTTCTTTGTATCCATGGGTTCTCATAATTTAGCTCCCCCTTAAAAGTGAGAACATGTGATATTTGGCTTTCTCTTCCTACATTAGTTTGCTAATGATGGTGGCCTCAGGCTCCCTCCATGTTCCCACAACAGACATGACCTCATTCTTTTTTATGGCTGTGTAGTATTCCATGGTGTGTATGTACCACATTTTCTTTGTCCAGTCTGCCGTTGATGGGCATTTAGGTTGATTCCATGTCTCTGCTATTGTGAAGGGTACTGCAGCAAACATACGTGTGCAAGTGTCTTTATGGTGGAATGATTTATATTCATTTGGGTATATACCCAGTAATGGGATTGCTGTGTCAAAGGGTAGTTCTGTTTTTAGCTGTTTGAGGAATCACCACACTGCTTTCCACAATGGTTGAACAAATTTATATCCCCACCAACAATGTCAAAGCATTCCTTTTTCTGCCCAACCTTACCAGCATCTGCTATTTTATGATATTTCAATAATAGCCATTCTGACTGGTATGAGATGGTATCTCATGGTGTTGTGATTTTCATTTCTCTAATGATAAGTGATATTGAGATTTTTTTCAATATGCTTGTTGACCACATATATGTCTTCATTAGAAAAGTGTCTGTTCATGTCCTTTGCTCACTTTTTAATGAGATTGTGTATTTTTTTTACTTGTAAATTTAAGTTTCTTACAGATGTTGGATATTAGGTCTTTTTCAGATGCATAATTTACAAATGTTTTTTCCCATTCTGTAGGTTGTCTGTCTACTCTGTTGATAGTTACTTTTGCTGTGCAGAAACTCTTAAGTTTAATTAGATCCCACTTGTCAATTTTTGCCTTTGTTGTGATTGCTTTTGGCATCCTTGTCATGAAATCTTTGCCATTTCCTATGTCTGGAATGGTATTGCCTAGGTTGTCTTCCAAGGTTTTTATAGTTTTGAGTTTTACATTTAAGTCTTTTATCCATCCTGAGTTGATTTTTATATAAGGTGTAAGAAGGAGTCCAGTTTCTATCATCTGCATATGACTAGCCGGTCATCCCAGCACAGCTATTGAATAAGTACTTTCTGTAATCCCAGCACTTTGAGAAGCCAAGGCAGGTGGATTGCTTGGGGCCAGAAGTTCGAGACCAACGTGGCCAACATGGCAAAACTCCATCTCTACTAAAAATATAAGAATTAGCTGGGTGTAGTGGCACATCCCTGTAATCCCAGCTTCTTGGGAGGTTGAGGCATGAGAATTGCTTGGACATGGGAGGCGGAGGTTGCAGAAAGCCAAGACTGTGCCACTGCACTCCAGCCTGGGTGACAGAGCAAGACTCTGTCTAAAAACAAACAACAACAACAAAAAAAGATGTTTTTCCCCAATGCTTGTCTTTGTCAGTTTTGTTAAAGATCAGATGGTTGTAGATGTTTGACTTATTTTTTCTGGGCTCTCTATTTTGTTCCACTGGTTTATGTGTCTGTTTTTGTACAAATATCATACTGTTTTGGTTACTGTAGCCCTGAAATACAGTTTGAAGTTGGGTAATGTAATGCCCCCAGCTTTGATCTTTTTGCTTAGGATTGTCTTGGCCACTTGAACTCTTTTTTTTTGGCTCCATATAAATTTTCAAATAGTTTTTTCTAATTCTGTGAAGAATGTCATTGGTAGCTTGATAGGAATAACACTGAATCTGTAAATTGCTTTGAGCAATTACAGATTACCCAAAGTATGGCCATTTTAGCAATATTGATTCTACCTATCTATGAACATGGAATGTTTTTCCATTTGTTTGTGTCATCTCTGATTTCTTTGAGCAATGTTTTGTAATTTTCACTGTAGAGATCTTTTACCTCCCTAGTTAGCTGCATTCCTAGGCATTTTATCCCGTTTGTGGCAATTGTGAATGAGATTGAATTCCTGATTTGGCTCTCAACTTGGCTGTTGTTGGTGTATAGGAATGTTAGTAATTTTTATACATTGATTTTGTATCCTGAAACTTTGCTGAAGTTGTTTATAGGCTGAAGGAGCTTTTGGGATGAAACTATGGGGTTTTATAGATATAGGATCATGTCAGCTGCTAACAGGGATAGTTTGACGTTCTGTCTTCCAATCCCTTGCCTGATTGCTCTGGCCAGGACTTCCAATATTATGTTGAATAGGAGTGCTGAGAGAGGGCATTCTTGTCTTGAGACAGATTTCAAGGACAATGCTTCCAGCTTTTGCCCATTCTATATGATGCTGGCTTTGGGTTTGTCATAGATGGCTCTTGTTATTTTGAGGTTCCCTCAATACCTAGTTTATTGAGAGTTTTTAACATAAAGCAATGTTGAATTTTATCAAAAGCTTTTCTTCATCTGTTGAGATAATCATGTGTTTTTTGCCTTTGGTTCTGTTTATGTGATGAATTACATTTATTGATTTGCATATGTTGGACCAACCTTGCATCTCAGGAATAAAGCCTATTTGATAGCGGTGGATTAACTTTTCATTGTGTTGCTGGATTCAGTTTGCAAGTATTTTATTTAGGATTTTTGCATCAATGTTTATCAAAGGTATTGGCCTGAAGTTCTCTTTTTTTTTTTTTTGCCAGATTTTTGTATCAAGTGTCTCTGCCAGAGTTTGGTATCAAGATGATGCTGGTCTCATGGAATGAGTTGGGGAGGAGTATCTCCTCAATTTTTTTGAATAGTTTCAGTAGTTAGTAATGATACCAGCTCTTCTTTGTACGTTTGGTAGGGTTCAGCTGTGAATCCATCTGGTTCTGGGCTTTTTTTGGTTGGTAGGCTATTTATTACTGATTCAATTTCAGAGCTTATCATTGGTCTGCTCAGGGAATCAATTTTTTTTTTCTAGTTCAGTCTTGGGAGGGTGTGTGTGTCCAGAAATTTATCTGTCTCTTCTAGGTTTTCTAGTTTATGTACATAGGGGTGTTATTAGTAGTCTCTGAGTTTGTATTTCTGTGTGGTCAGTGGAAACCTGCTTACTAAAGCATCCTTGGGCACTGAATAGTCAGCAGTAGAAGTCAGACAGTACTCGGTGCAGACCTTGGGTGAAACTCAGATGTACTGGCTTCAGATGTGACCCAGTGTGTTTTCCAGCTGTGACGGCTATGGGGAGAGACTCCTTTTGCCTGAGAAAAGGAAAGGGAAAAGAGTAAAGAGGATCTCTAGACCTGCCCTAGGTCAGAATGGAGCCCACTGCCCTGAAGGATGATGCCTAGACCCAGCAGCATTTCCACAGGCTGACTGAAGAGCACTTGGGCCTTGAGTGAACATCAACAGTAGCTAGGTAGTACTCACCACAGGCCTGAGGTGGTGGTAGCCATGGGGAAGGACTCTTATGATTTTGGTATTAGGAGGAAAGAACGGGAAGATCTTGTGGCCTGGGTGCCAGCTCAGCAACAGTAGGCTAGGGCACTAGATAGATTATTATGGTTTTTGACTGTAGTCCCTGGCTCCTAGATGGCATCTCTGGACCCGCCTGAGACCAAGGGGAACTCACCACTCTGAAGGGAAGGACACAATCCTGGCTGGTTTCCCCACCTACTGATTGTAGAGCCCTGGGCCTTGAGTGAACATAGGTGGTAGCTGGACAGTGGTTACCATGGGCCTTAGGTGATATCCAGTGGTCTTCTGGCTTTGAATCTGACCCAGCACAGTCCTAGTAGTGTTGGCTTCAAAAGGGGAAATATAAGAGTAATTGGCCTTAAAGAGGAGACACAGAGAGATAGAAGTAGAAAGTTTATTCAAAGGGATAAAAACAGAAAAATTCCCAAACCTAGAGAAATAAATGAATATTCAAGTACGAAGGTTATAGAACACCAAACAGATTTAACCCAAATTAGATTACCTCAAGATATTTAATAATCACACTTCAAAAGATCAAGGAAAGGATACTAAAAGCAACAATAGAAAAGAAAGAAGTAACCTACAATGGAGCTCTAATATGTCTGGCAGCAGACTTCTCAGTGGAAACCTCAAAGGCGAGGAAAGAGAGTCATGACATATTTAAAGTGCTAAAGGAAAAAAAAAAAACACTTGTTTCCTAGAATAGTATATCCACTAAAGGTATCCTTCAAAGATAAAGAAGAAATGAAGACTTTCTCAGACAAGCAGAAGCTGAGGGATTTCATCAACAACAGACCTGTCCTATGAGAAATGTTAAAGAGAGTTATTTGATCTGAAAGGAAAGGACGTTAATGAGCAATAAGAAATTATCTGAAGGTACAAAACTCACTGGTAATAGTAAGTACACAAAAAAACACAGAATATTATAACACTGTAAATGTGGTGTGTAAACTACTCATATCTTGAGTAGAAGGATTAAAAGATGAGCCAACCAGAAAGAATAACTACAACTTTTCAAAACATAGATAGTACAATAAGATATAAATAGAAACAACAAAAAGTTAAAAAGTGGGGACAAAAAGTTAAAATGTAGAGTTTTTATTGGTTTTCTGCTTTCTTTTTTGTTTCTTTAGCAATCAGTGTTAAGTTGTATTAGGTTTAAAAAATATGGGTTGTAAGATATTATCTACAGGCCTCATGGTAACCTCAAATCAAAAAACATAAAACAGATAAAGAAAAATTACAAAGCAAGAAATTAAAACATACCACCAGGGAAAATCAACATCACTAACAGGAAGACAGGAAGGAAGAAAAGAAGGCACTTAAGATCGTAAAACAACCATAAAACAAATAACAAAATGGCAAGAGTAAGTCCTTACTTATCAATAATAACATTACATGTAACTGGACTAAGTTCTCTAATCAAAATACATAAAGTTACTGAATGGATAACAAAACAAAATTCAATAAAGACACATATAGAGTGAAAACAAAGGATGGAAAAAGATATTCCATGCAAATGGAAACCATTAAAAGAGTAGGAGTAGCTATACTTAGATCAGACAAAATAGATTTCAGAACAAAAACTATAACAAGAGACAAAGAAGATCATTATATAATAACAAAAGGGTCAATTCAGCAAGAGAATATAACAACTATATATATATGTGTGTGTGTGTGTGTGTGTGTGTATATGCACCTAACACTGGAGCACTCACATATATAAAGCAAATATTATTAGAGATGAAGAGAGAGAGACACTCCACTTACAATAAATTGGAAAATCTAGAAGAAATGGATAAATTTCTAGACACATAGAGCCTACCAATCTTGAACTTGGAAAAAATCCAAAACCCAAACAGACCAATAACAAGTAATGAGATTGAAGCTGTAATAAAAAGTCCCCCAGTGTATTAGTCTGTTCTCATGCTGCTAATAAAGACATTCCCAGGACTAGGTAATTTATAAAGGAAAGAGGCTTAGTGGACTCACAGCTCTACATGGCTGGAGAGGCCTCACAATTATGGTAGAAGATGAAGGAAGAGCAAAGGGACATCTTCCATGGCAGCAGGCAAGACAGAATGAGAGCCAAGCAAAAGTGGAAACCCCTTATAAAACAATCAGATCTTATGAAACTTATTCACTACCACAAGAACAGTATGGGGGAAACTGCCCCCATGATTCAATTCTCTCCTAACAGGTCCCTCCCACAGCATGTGGAAATTATGGGAGGTATAATTCAAGATGAGATTTGGGTGGGGACACAGCCAAGCCATATCATTCCACTCCTGGCCCTGTCTAAATCTCAAGTCCTCACATTTGAAAACCAATCATGCATTCCCAACAGTCCCCCAAATCCTTAATTCATTGATTGGTATTGGCATAAAAACAGACACACAGACCAATAAAACAGAACAGGGAACCCAGAAACAAATCCATACATCTACAACAAACAGTGCTGGGAAAACTAGACATATGCAGAAGAACGAAACTAGACCCCTATCTCTTGCTGCACAACAAACATAAAATCAAAATGGATAAAGACTTGAATCTAAAATTGCAAACTAAGAAAGCAGTAAAAGAAAACTTTGGGAAAACTCTCCAGGACATTGGACTGGGCACAGATTTCTTGAATGATACCCCACAAGCACAGGCAACCAAAGCAAAAGTGGACAAATGGGATCACATCAAGTTAAAAAGTTTCTGAGCAGCAAAGAAAACAATCAACAAAGTGAAGAGACAACACACAGAATGGGAGAAAATATTTGCAAACTATCTATCTGACAAGGGATTAATAACTAGAATATAGAAGGAGCGCAAAGGACTCTATAGGAAAAAAACTAATAATCCATTTTAAAAATAGACTAGAAATTTTAATAGACATTTCTCAAAAGAAGACATACAAATGGCAAATAGGAATATGAAAAGGCACTGATGAAAGGCACATCACTAATCATCAGAGAAATGCAAATGAAATCTGTAATGAGATATCATCTTATCCTTGTTAAAATGGCTTTTATACAAAAGACAGGCAATAACAAATACTGACAAGGATGCAGAGAAAAAGGAACCCTGGTACCCTATTGGTGAGAATGTAAATTAGTACAATCACTATGGAGAACAGTTTGGAGGTTTCTCAAAAAAACTAAAAATGGAGATAACATATTATTAGGCAATCCTACTGCTGGGTATATACCCAAAAGAAAGGAAATCAGTACATGGAAGTGGTATCTCCACCACTGTATTTATTTCAGCACTATTCACAATAGCCAAGATTTGGAAGCAGGCTAGGTGTTTATGAACAGAAAAATAAATAAAGGAAATGTGATACATTTACACAATGGAGTACTATTTAACTATAAAAAGAATGAGATCCTGTCATGTGCTTCAACATCAGTGGAACTGGAGATCATTATGTTAAATGAAATAAGTTGGGCACAGAAAGACAAACTTCGCATGTTCCCACTCAGTTTTGGTAGCTGAAAATGGAAACAGTTACACTCATGGAGATAGAGAGTAGAATGATGGTTATCAGAGGCTGGGAAGGATAGCGTGAGGGTGTGGTGAAGGTAGGGGAGTGGGGAAGTGGCGGACGGGGGGACATTTTTTAATGGGTACAAAATTATATTTAGAATAAGATCTAGTATTTGATCACAGACAGTGTGACTATAGACAAAAATAATTTATTGTACATTTATAAGTGTATATTTATAACCAACTGAAAGAGTACCGTTGGTTTGCTTGTAACACGAAGAAAGGATAACTGCTTGAGGTGATAGATATTCCATTCATCCTGATGTGATTATTACACATTGTATGCCTGTATCAAAATAGTGCCTGTTTCCTGTAAATATATACAGCTACTATGTACCCATAAAAATTAAAATAAAAACATTTTAAAAAGAAAAGCTAAATTTCCATTCAGTAAATATTTATTAAAAGCCTACTCTATAGGAGTGCTGGGCTAGATATGAGGACATGTTCCTCCTAACCCTGAGAGTCTATTCTCTAGGTCGCTTATTTCATGTTTTGATACTTCACACTGGTGGATGAGTCTCTTTAAGTAATATGAGTTTGGTTTTTTCATATCTCCCCTGATAACACAGGGTTTTATCACCTAAAATGTTCTTCAACTCCCAGCTTGTTGAGGTGTATCCAGGGAATGTTTCACATGCGCTCAGTGAGTCATGTTCAGTTACCATGAAGCAGCCTCTGTTTGTTTCTTGTCCTGTTGCTCTTTTCCTGTGTTGTGAGTCAGTAGAAAAAAAAATTTTTCCCTTTAAATAACTTTTAGTCAGTACGGCTTCAACCCAGAGACGCTTTGCCCCATAGTCTTGTAGACTTGCTAGTAAAAGTGGTACTTTTGATTATTATTTATGGCACTAACCCATCTACCTCTCCATCTCTCTTGCTGAACATGCAGTCATGAGTTCATCAAGAGGCTAAATCAGGAGACATAATCATGCATTTCCAAGTCCACTCTCCCTTAGCTGAAGAAGGCTTTGTGTTTGGGTTGACAGCTTTGTGCCCACTGACCTCTTTACTTACGGTGAAATGACATCCAGGAATTTCCTTAATTTTTCTTGCAAATGGGACTTGGACATGTCCCTTTAATTTACCAGATAGATCTGACTCCAGTGATGTTAGACTTGAGCTCAAACCATGCTTGTATTAAGCTAATAACAGACACTTTTTATTTATTAGTCAAAAGGTTCCTATAATACTCGCAATGGCTACATGGAGCAAACATAATTACCTTCTAATGTGGCCACCTTTCAAAACTGAAGTCAACTCTCTTTTCCTGCTCCCCCTCAAAATGCTATCTTCCAGGTTAAGCACATGCAGAACTTTTTATTATTCTTTGTATGTTTTCTTGCCAGTTGGATCCCTTTCCTCTGAAAATGTTCTGACTTTTCTGTGCCTTCTAAAAATGTGAGGTCACAAAGAATCTTTGGCTTGGCCAGGGAAAATATTAGGTTGGTACAAAAGTAATTGTGATTTTTGCCATTGAAAGTAATGGAAAACATTCCCAATTATGTTTGCACCAACCCAATAGTATACTATTACCTCTTATTCTATCCACCATACGTCTTGTGGTAGCAGAGCACTTGATCTTTAATATGTAATTTGCAGCTACACCGTATCTTTACAATTACAGAGAAGTTCAGAATTTAAAAGTAATTATCTGAGAATCAATGCTGTGATGAAAAACAACCAGGTTCATGTTGATATTTCTTTTTCTTTCTTTCTTTCTTTCTTTCTTTCTTTCTTTCTTTCTTTCTTTCTTTCTTTCTTTCTTTCTTTCTTTCTTTCTTTCTTTCTTT
>NW_012117299.1:707678-752538 GCF_000951035.1 Colobus angolensis palliatus | reverse complement strand
CTCTCTCTCTCTCTCTCTCCTCTCTCTCTCTCTCTCTTTCAACAAGGTCTTGCTCTGTTACCCAAGCTGGAGTACAGTGGCATGATCGCTGGTCACTGCAGGCTCAACCTCCTGGGCTCAAACGATCCTCCCGTCTCAGCCCTCTGAGTAGCTGGGACACAGTCATGCACCACTATGTCTGGCTAATTTTTGTATTTGTTGTACAGATAGGGTTTCACCATGTTTCCCGGGCTGGTCTCGAACTCCTGGGTTCAAGCAATCCACCCACCTCATCCTCCCAAAGTGGTGGGATTACATGCATGAGCCACCATACCCTGCCTTGATACGTAGTTTTAAAAAACAACATAATTTCATAACTGTGCCTATCTACATTTCTGAACATATAAGGCTTAAAGAGGGGAAGTCATGAAAATCAGGAAAAAAATAGAACAGATGAGAAAGGTAGGTTATGTAACTTTTGGGCACACTACAAATTCAATTTTCTTGAATTTTTTTCCTAAGCATAAAATATAGGTACAGTGACTTGTGATATCCTTGTCTATACAAGCCAGGATTCCCAGTCACAAAGCAGTATAAGGAGTAGTTTTGCAAGAGCGAACAGCATAGCCTGTACACTGTAGGAGAAGGTCATGAAGGAACGAAAACAGAGGATGACAGACTTCTCCTAATTGATATAACCTGACTTAAGAATTCAACAATTAAATTTCTCAATCAAATTATTAACTTTGTAAATCCTATGGCTTTTAACCTAATAAGAGTATCTGTCTCATTGTTTATTGAGAGGATTAAATAAGATGATTCATGTAAAGTCCATAGCACAAAACCTCATGTATTAGCAAGCATTCAGTGATGCTAACTATTGTTATTTTGAATTATTGCTTGCTGAAATAATGACTAAGCAGTTTTGCCTTGTATGTTGTAAGGAACATTCATATACTTTAATTCATCTGTTTCTTGTGACAACTTGTCAAATAGGTGAGTAGACATTATGATAATTGGAGGAAGAAGTTAAGTGACTTGCCCAGTTTATTAGTAGAAGAACAGTGGTTATAACTCAGTCTTCAGACCCAAAATCCTATGAACTTAAAAAAAAAAATCACAATACGATTGTAAACTCCATTCATGAAAAGACAACAAATCTCATGCAACATTATATATGGAAAAAGACCCTAAACAAATACATGCAAATCAGTTACAAAATAATATGCTATGGCCAGGCACTGTGGCTCATGTCTGTAATCCCAGCACTTTGGGAGGCTGAGGCGGGTGGATCATTTGAGGTCAGGAGTTTGAGACCAGCTTGACCTACATAGTGAAACCCTTCCTGTACTAAAATACAAAAATTAGCTAGGCGTGGTGCTGGGCACCTGGAATCCCAGCTACTTGGGAGGCTGAGGCAGGAGAATCGCTTGGATCCCGGAGGCAGAGATTTTAGTGAGCTGAGATCGCACCACTGCACTCCAGCCTGGGCGACAGAGCCAAGACTCCCTCTAAAAAATAAATAAATAAATAAAATAAAAATAAATATGCTGCTAATAATTCCAATGACCAAGTAAGATTTCGTCCAGGGATATAGTGCAATGAAAAGTAATCTAATACTAGATTGAAGGAGGAAAATCATGTTACTAAATGTAGAGGAGGTATTTGATTTAGTCCAATATCTACTGTTAAACTCTTAGTGAAGTAAAAATAGGAGAAACATCCGTAAGAAAGTAAACAGAAAAAAGAGCTGTTCATGGTCCAATAATGAGGATATTATGACCCAATAGTTTTGATTAATTGAATTTCATGTCCTTGGTTGGAAAAAAGAAGAGATCTATTAGGAACCAATATTAAAAATTATATTAGCAGGCTGGGCGTGGTGGCTCACGCCTGTAATCCCAGCACTTTGGGAGGCCAAGGCAGGCGGATCACGAGGTCAGGAGATGGAGACCATCCTGGCTAATACGACGAAACCCCGTCTCTACTAAAAAACACACAAAAAAATTAGCCAGGTGTGGTGGCGGGTGCCTGTAGTCCCAGCTACTTGGGAGGCTGAGGCAGGAGAATGGCATGAACCTGGGAGGTGGAGCTTGCAGTGAGCCGAAGTCGTGCCACTGCACTCCAGCCTGGGAGACAGAGTGAGATTCCAGGGGAAAAAAAATTATATTAGCTATTTAAAACCTAAAGATATTCTTTCTAGTATCTGAAATAAGATGAAACTATTTTCATTATCAACAGTTTTTAAGATTCTAGCCAATACAATAAGCAAGAAAATAAAGCAAAAATGTGCGTTATAGATAGGAAGAAAAAAAGATCATTATTTTCAAATGATAGGATTTTATGAATAGAAAGTCCAAAAGATTATACATTAAAATATTAAAGGTAAAAAGAAGCTCAACTCATTGGTTCATTTTAAGATTACTATGTACAAATAAAAATCTTTCTCTTACATAGCAAATTACGTATGTGATGGATAAATGTGGAATATTAAAGATAACCACAGATTCTGTTCAGCTCCTTTCATGAGCAGTGGCATTGATTTCTACACTCTCATAGATCTGGGCTGGCTTTGAACTTGCTTTGACTAACAGAATGTGTGGGAATTGAGGCTATGTAGCTTTGAGTCTCAGTTTCAAGAGGTCCTGCAGCTTTCCCTTTGGCTCTTTTGAAACATTACTCCATGATGTGAAGAAATCCAGTATCTAGTCTAGAGTCCTCTAGATGAGTCCAATACTATCCTCTAGTCTCTAGGATAAAAGACCATGCAAAGTAGGAATGAGCTTAACCAGCCGATACCCACTAAACTAATCAGCTAATAGCCAGCACCAACACAAGACATGTGAGTAAAACCATGCTAGGAAATCCAGTGCCAGTGAAACCACCATATATCTACAGCTGTATGACTGACCCTGGTTAGACCAGAAAAAGTACCCTTTTCCTAATTGAGCTTAGTTCAAATGTCCAATGAACAAAATGTTGAACAAATAAATGGGTATTGTTTTAAACCATTAAATTTTAGAGTTTGTTATTCAGTTATGTATAATTGGTACAAAAATATTCAAGATTTACAATAGCAATAAAAACTAAAAAGTGTCTAGGAAGACATTTATATAAAGAGCATTATGAAACATACATGAAAGATATAAAACAATATATGAAGAAACACATACAGTATTTTTTGGAGGAAAGATGATAAAGATATCAACTTTCTCCACAAATAATCTATATGTTGAGTAATACACCAATCAGAATGTACCACTGACAAAACTGATGATAAATTTTATATGAAGAATGCTGAATATAAAATTTGGAAAGAATAATAATGAAGAATGCAGTTATTAATTGCTGTCTAACAAAATGCTTCTGAATTTAGTGGCTTAAATCGACAATAAACATTTTGCTCATGAATCTGTAAATTTGGTAGGGCTTAGTTAGACGACTGTCTTTTCTCCTGGTGGCATGAGCTGGAGTGGGCCTGGAGGACTCACTTTTGAGATGGGCACTCACATAGTGGTGAGTTGGTGCTGCTGACTGTTATCATCCCCAAAGGAAACCTGTACTCACTAAGCAGCCACTTCTTTCCTGCTCCACTTCAGTCTTGGACAGCCACTAACCCAATTTCTGTCACGATGGATTTACGTATCTTGGGTATTTCTTATATATGGAATCTTATAATGTTGAAAAAGAGGAAAAAAGTAGATATGCATGTACTGGATATGAATATATTTTTCCTATATATTATTAAATAAAAATGAAAATCACAAAATTGTCATATTACATATATTATCTAATCACAATTTGCACATATGTATATATGACTAAAAAGTGTGGAAAAATATAAGCCAAAGTTTTAGAGCAGTTATTTTGGGGGGCTGGTACCATCCAAAAAAAAACTAAACATGTATTTGTATTGTTAAATACAAATTTAAAAATTAAACACTAACTTCATAGTCAAAAAGTAAAGATATTTTCATTAAATAATATTTCAATAGGAAGAAATGAACTATTTAAAACATTGGTGAGCAAACTCTAATGAAATAATGGCTTTAGGCAAGGATCATCAATGACTGCTAGCAAAAAAGACAACCCGATATTCCATGTCTTCTAATGCCAGTACACATCACAACTTATAAGATATTCTAGCCAAAAATACCAAACCTTAATCGGATTAAGACTTTATCTCAAAAAATAGAGCTGTATCTCAAATTTCAAAGAGGCAGAGACTCAGGAAATTGATTGTGAACTTAGCCAACTCCTATTACCTCCCCAAGCCTCAATGTCCTTGTTCTTGCAAAAACAAGAGGGATGAACTTTCAAAAAAAATAAAAAATAAAAAACCCGTAGGCCCTCCTATGACTCAACCACTTGATTCACATTTTCACATGGAAATTTTGATATTTCAGTGTTCTCTATTGGCTTAGTACTTTCATGTGTTCTGTCTTTATTCTTAATTTACAGAAAGTGTAGGGAATGAGAAACATGTTCCAAGACAAAATGGGGAAGCCATCAGCAAAATCCAGAATGTGATAAACTCTAGGGGTCAAATGATCTGGTTCCTTCAAGAAATAAGAGGAGGAGGCAGGGAATAGAATCCTGTTATATATATTGTGCCAGATGATTCTTTGTTGGTGGCGGCTGTCCTGTGTTTTGGAGCTTTTAGCAGCATCCTTGCCTCTAGGCACTACATACCATTGGAACTCTCCCCCTTTCTCCTTAACCAAGTTATAACAACCAAAAATATCTCTAGACATTGCTAAATGTCTTCTGGGAACAAACTTGCCCCAGTTGAGAACTAAGATGATAGATTTTTTTTTAAAAAAAGTAGACTTAAACGACAGCAAAAAAAAAATGCATCTTGCACACTAATTTGTATAAACCAACTGTAAGGAAGAAATATGAGATAATTGGAATTAGATATATTTGAAAAGTGACCTATTCTTTAGTGATATACAATGAATGGTATGTCTGTGGTTAAAATGATATGCTGTCTTGTATTGAGGTTGGTGAGTAAACGGGTAGCTGTATAGATAAAATGGGATTGACTATGCATTGATAATAACTGAAGCTAAGTCATGAGTACAAAAGGTGGGTTCACCATGCTACTCTCTAGCTTTTGTATGCATTTGAAATTTTCCATAACAAAATGTCTTAACAATAATATTCAGTAACTACCAGAATATTGTAATAGTGATAACCAGAAGGAATAGCTAAAAAGAGATGAGAGTGTGGCTTCCGGGAGGGGTAGGGAGAGGAGAGGGGACTGCTTCTTTTTAAAACGAACCTTTTAATACTACTTCACTATGAGTACTACGTGCATGGGTTACTTCAAAGAACAACAAAAAATAATTAAAATCCCCAAATAAGCAAACAAAACATTGGAGAGATGCCAGTGATATGAATATTTTTCTTGTAAAAATGGAAGTTTAGTTATATAAAATTTCTACATATAGAAAGTAAGTTACATGACATCATGAGGAAGCAACGAACTGAGTCCAGATGTGGAACACTGGACAGAGCAATTGAGTTTCTCCTGAGGCTGGCCTGGCTATCTTCTTTTTCTCCTTTACCTTTTTCATTGAGCATGTTAAGAGAGCCAGGGCCTTCTGAGGAAGAGGGGATATTTCTTGTCTTTCTCCTTGCATGTGGAAAGCAGACAAGGGAGGGCTGTCCCCTGAGTCACAGCAGCCTCTCTCTAACCCAGTGAATGAACCACAGGGCAAACTAGAGTTCGTCTGCTTACCTAATCATCTCTTACTTAGGGAGTAAGAAGTCTTTTTGTTTGTTTTTCATATCTCTTGGTCTAAGCTGCATTTTCTAGTTCAGTTTTGATCAAAGCATTATACTGGGGGAGAAGGAAACATTTGTCAAGCTATCACTGAGGGGCTTATACCATCTCTGATTTTACTATTAACTGTTTTTTGTGTGATACTTTGGCAGGGAGCCCCCAGAATGGACAGAGTAAAAGGATTCTCATACCAAAACCCTATCCCGAACTCTAGTATCTTTCACAGTTCCAAGAAAAACAAACATATTTCTTTTGACCTACTATTCATAAATGTCATGTTAGATGCATAAATATTATGCCTCTGTGGTAACAGTGAGTGATATTCCAGCGTTCCTAGGAGACAAATCAGCATAGTGATCCAAGGCCAATGTAGGTGAACAGGCCAACAGGATAATGTAATTTGAAAGGTGCTCTAGAGCCACTTGCATTCTGAGGTTTGTTCACCAAGGTTCTAGGCTACCATGGTGCCTAAAGTCACCACTTTGGGAGTCAGTCCTTTCTGTAAATGCATAATGTCTCCAGAAGCTTTCAGCTAAAATACCAATGTGTTATTTTGGAGAGAGAACACATGAACTCTGAGCACTCCAAATTGCCTAAGCATGAACCAGTTTATCAAGTTATTTGAGAGAAAGGTCCTCAAGGAAGGAATTACAAAATTGTGCTCTTTATGGGACATCATGAGAAGGCACAGGGAAGTTATGAGGGTAAGAGTAGTGGAAGGAAGAAAAATATGAAGATACTTGGGAAGGCGTGCCCGGGGTAGGTAGAATCCTGGCCAGAGAAGGGAGAGCAGAAGGACTCAGAGTCTAGATCAACTCTGTCCATTAGAACATCCTGTGATGATGAAAATGTTCTGTAGCTGGGCTGTTCAATATAGTAGTTATAGCCACATGTGAGTATAGAGGACTTGAAATGTGGCTGGTGTGACTGAGGAATTGGAACTTTAAATTTTATTTAATTTTAATTAATATAAATTAAAATGTAAATAGTCAAATGTGGCTAATGGCTCCTATATTGGATAGTACATGTTTAGATGAAGGATTTGGGGGTGGGAGGTGGGGGAAAATCATAGAAAGGCAATGTGGAAAAGAAAGACACAGTTTGCTTAATTCACACTTTGTATGGTACCACTTTTCATTTCTAGGCAATAGGTAGTTTACAAATTACAGGTTATATTATATTTAGCAAATTAACCTTTATTATGAAATAGCTGCACAGATTAAATAGATGGATGAGAGTAAGCCATATTAATTAGATTGGCCATGTCCTATATGATCTTATTTTACTCCTATGCATGCTGTCCACTGAAGGAAAGGAAAACATTGACTCAAAAGTGTTAAAAAGGGTATCCTTTGTTTAATGTTCAAGAAAGGCTGCAATTACTTTTCATAATATGTAATTGCAAGTTTTTCTATTGTTTTTCTTTCTGAATAATAATTATTTTTCTCCATTGCAGAGCAAGGCAAGGGTCACAATCACATTCACAGAACCTCCTTAGGGTGGATCCACAGGACATACTTCCCACTGCTCACAAAAGTATTACCACCCCTTGGAATAATCAATCAATCAAACCAACTCAACAATCTTCCTTTTAATGCTAGTGGCACATAGTGACATAAAAATAAAATTTTGCTTTCTGGTGGGACGTGAATAATAAAAGTATTTTAAAAGTTGTTTTAATCAAGGCTTCACTATTCAGAAACTATTCATAAACTGGCACCAGAAAGTTTTCCAAAATCACTAGCTAGTTGTTAGTGGCCACAGAACCTAGAATAAAAATAATGTCTAAACACAACTGAAACCAGAGGAATCTTTTTGTTGTTGTTCAGGAGGAGACAGCATCCCCTTTGAAATACTTGGAAGGTTCTCCTAATTAATGTGGCAGTACATAGGTGTCATTTCTGAGTCAGATGGTTACTCTAGATGTAGAATTTTGTCAAATCTTCATTTCATGCCATGTGAAAATACAAATGCCACCACTTCAAGATTTTCTGTTACCAGAGTCCTTACATTCTTGTGGTCGCCTATGACTAAAATGCTCTTTCCTCTGAATGCATTGGCTTGAATCATGAATCTATTGCTGTCTGTATTTTCTGTTTTTGTTCTGCCAAACCAACTGTGAGCTTCCTTTCCACAGATTTCTGCCGTCATAAAGCATGTGCATCAGAACTGCAGATTTTATTTATGTATAAGGTATAGCCTAGGACTTGGCAGAGGTGGAGGATCCTGTTTCATGACACTAAAATTGGGGGAGACCGAAGACCTGATAATACCCATCAGGGAGGCAGGTAGAAAATACTTAAATTTAAGTATTGGCTAAAATTTTTGTTTGTTTTTTGGAGCTGCTTTACATGACATTTTTTTAAAAATTTCACTTTCCAATAGTTTATTATTAGTGTATAGAAATACTATTGATGTTTAAAAGTTGACCTTGTAGGCTGTGAGGTCTTGGTAAATTTACTTACTAGTTTCAGGACCCTGCCCCCAGCCCCACTTTTTAAAAAAGATTCCTTCAGATTTTCTATGTAATCATTTCATTTGCAAATAAAGATGGTTTTTTTTTTGGTTTCTAATTTGTATGCCTTTATTCTTTTCCCTTGCTTATCGCACTGGCTAGAACATACAGTACAGTACTAAATATGCATGGTGACAGTGGAAACCCTTGGCTTGTATCTGATCTTAGAAGAAAAGCATTCAGTCTCCACCATTAAGTATGATGTGAAAATTTTATAGATTCACTCTATCAGGTTAAGGAAGTTCCCTTCTATTCCTGGTTTGCTGAGACTTTTTTTTTTTGAGACGGAGTCTCGCTCTGTCGCCCAGGCTGGAGTGCAGTGGCCGGATCTCTTTGCTGAGACTTTTATCGTGAATGACTTTTGAATTTTATCAGATACACTGATATAATCATGTGTTTTTTTCTTCTTTAGCTTGTTAATATAGTGTATTACATTGGTTGGTTTTCAAATATTGAATCAACCTTGCACTTTTGGGATAGACCCCACTTGGTAGTAGTGTACTACTCTTTTTGTATATTGCTCTTTGATTTGGTAATATTTTATATATTGACCTATAACTTTGTTTTCTCATATTGTCTTTGTCTGGTTCAGGTATCAGGGTAAAGCAGGCCTTACAGGATAAGTTGAGAAGTGTTCTTTCAATTTTTTGGAAGATACTTATAGAATTAATGTTCTTCTTCTTTAAATCTTTGTTTGCATTCATCTGTGAAATCATTGGGTTTGGAGCTTCATTTTAGGGAAGTATATAAAGTGTAAAATCAATTTCTTTATTAGATATGGGAACATCCAAATTATCTATTTCATATTAGGTGAGTTGTGGTAGCTCATGTTATTTAAGAAATTGGCCCATTCCATTCAAGTTGTCAAATTTATGTTTGTAGTATTTTCTTATTATCATTTTGGTATCTGCAAAGTCTTTAGTAATATCTGCTATTTTGTCCTTGTTATGGACAATTTGTATCTTCTTCCTTTTTTTGTGTTAGCTTGGTTAGAGGTTTGTCAATTTTATTGTTGTTTTCAATAAATCAATTTTTGGTTCTGTTAATTTTCTATATTATTTTTCTGTTTTCAATTTTACTGATTTCTACTCTTATTTTTATTATTTCCTTTCTTCTGCTTGCTTTGGGCATATTTTGGTCTTCATTTTCTAGTTTAACACAGATACTTAAATTGTTCACTTGAGAAATTTCTTTTCTTCTAGTATAAGTATTGAATGTTATTAATTTCTCTTTAATCACCACCTTAACTACATCTGACAAATTTTGATATGTTGAATTTTCATTGTCATTCAATTCATAAGATTTTCCAATTTCCCTCATGACTTCCTTTTTGATCTATGAATTATTCAGTAAAAGGTAAAAGATTTATATGATTTGAAGAGAAACCAGTGCATATCTATTAATTATTTAGAATTGTGTTGTTTAATTACAAGGGATTTGGAAATTTCCTAGTTATCTTCCTGTTATTGAATTCTAGTTTAATTGCACTGTGATCAGAGAACATGTCTTGTATTGTTTTATTTTTTAAAAACATGAATAATAAATTTGTTAAGGTTTTTGTTGACTTAAGATATGGTCTGCCTTGGTATATATTTATGTGCACTTGAGTAGAATGCATATTCTTTCTGTTGGTGGGATGTTTTATAAATGTTAACCAGCTCATTAGTTAACAGTGAGTTGTTTTTCCATATTGTTGTTAATTTTTATCTACTTGTTCTATCAACTACTGAGTGAGAGTGTTGAAATCTCCAACGGCAATTTTAATTCTGTCAATTTTTGTCTCATGTGTTTTGAGGCTCTGTTATTGGGTAATAAATGGTTAAGATTGTTAAGTCTCTTAATGAGTTCATCCTTTTATCACTAAGTAGTGTTCGCTATTATCCCTGAAAATCTTTCTTAGCTCAACGCTTTTTTTCCTTCTGAAGACCAATATAATATATAGCCAATCCTGATTTCTTTTGATTAGTATTTAGGTGTTACATTTTTTCTATCCTTTTATTTCTACTTTACCTGTATCATTACATTTAAAGTATAGATTGATTGCAGCATATAGTTAGGTCTACTTTTAGACATTCGGAAATATGCTTTTTAATTGGCGTATCTGCATCATTTGTACTTTTAATTTAATTATTTATGTGCTGGGATTTAGGTCTACTACTTTATTTACTTTTTAAATCTTGGTTTCTTCTCATTTTTGTTCCACTGTTTCTATCTTCTTGACTTCTGTTGTGATATTTGCATACGTTTGGTTGATGTGTCTAGGCATAAATTCCTTTTAGTTTATACTATTTTGGAGTGCAATGAACTTGAATTCATAAGTTCACACCTTTTTCCAAATTTAGGAAGCTTTTAGCCATTATTTATTCAAAATTTTTTTCTGCACTCACTCTTTGTCCTCTTCATTTGCTATTAATATATCAATGACACGAATGTTAGATCTTTTAGTATGGCCCCACAAGTCTCTGAGACTTGTTTATCTTTTATAACATCATTTTTCCTTTTGTGTGTGTGGCTTAGATAATTTCTAGTAATCTATCTTCAAGTTCACTAAAGCTTTCCTCTGTCACTTTCATTTTGTTATTGAGCTCATCGAGTAACTTTTTAATTTCATTGTTATACTATTTGGTGCTAAAATTTTTGTTTGGTTCTTTACTATATATTCTGTTTATACGCTGAGACTTTTTATCTTTCTGTTTGTTTCCTGAATGCTTACCTTATTTCTTGGAGCATGGTTATGGGAGCTGCTTTATAGGCATTATTAACAATATCAATATATCCAGGTAATTTTGAAATTAGCGTACACTAATTGCCTTTTACTTTGCAAGATGTTGACATTTTCCTCCCATTTTGTGTATCAAATGATTTTGGATTATATCCTGGATATTTTGAATATTTTGAATACTTCGTTATGTGACTGTAGATCTGGTTTATTTTCTATTTTTTTTTAACATTCGTTTTAGGTTCAGGGATACATGTGCAGGTTCATTATATAGGTAAAATTGCTGTCATGGGGGTTTGGTGTACAGATTATTTCATCACCCAGGTAATAAGCATAGTAACCTGATATGTAGTTTTTCCATCCTCTCCCTCCTCCCACCCTCCACTTTCAAGCAGCCATATAAAGAATAAAACACTGATGAATACAGCTAACCATGGAGTTGAAAGGTCTCCACAATGAGAATTATAGAACACTGCTAAAAAAAAAATTAGAGATGACACAAACAAATGGGAAATCATTCTGTACTCATGGATGGGAAGAATCAGTGTTGTTAAAATGGACATACAGCCAAAGCAATTTATAGGCCTTGTTTAAATCTTATGGAAAATATTTTTCTTTTAGGTGGACAATTAAACTGGTTATGTTCAGGTTCTTAACCACCTTTCTGTAGACAGTGGTTCTATGTCTGCATCTTTCTGCTTGAATTGTAGGTGAGACATACAGACTGGAAAATATACAAAGTAGAAAAGCCTAATATACCTACATTACACAGTATAATTCCCTCCTGGTATCTATCTTCTTCTGGTCATGCTACAGTGATGTCAACTTGTTGTTTCTTAAATTTTATCCAGACTTTATGATTGTTATCTATGGAATGATTTATCTACCGTAAGCTACTCTGCAAATATCAAAACCAGAACTGCTAAATATATTTATTCATTCACTTATCTACCACCTGGATTTATAATATGTAAATATTTTGTCATTTTTTTCATTTTATTTTTGAAAATAAAATCTTATAGAATTGAAGTCGCATCTGTGTTATTTTTCATAGCTCCTTCTGTCTTCTTCCCTACGGACAACCAATATTTTAAGATCGGTGAAGAACCTCCCTGCTCATGTTTCTGTACACTTACTGTCCATATGTATCTTTATATAACATACATTTACATAAATTATTTTATGTTATGTTATTTTGCAACATTTTAATATTTTCCAGGTCAATTTATATTGTAGATATAATTTATTCATTCAAACTACCAGATTATGATTTTAAAGCTGTTAGTAGTTTTCTCTGTTGCTCTAAGGGTGGAGCCGTAATTTATCCTTGGGTCAAGATTGTGTTTTACTTTTGGGCAAAACTCTAATGTCCCCTTCCAGTTATCCACAGGTAAATCCAAAATGCCATTCTGTATTGGAAAAGTTAGGAATAAAGAAAAATTCAACTGTTCTGTTATAGGAAACCTTGACTCTTGTGGGCAGAGTGGCATCCCTACACATTTTATGGTTTCATGTTGATTAAGCAGGGGGAGCAATGAAAGGTAATGGTCCCTTTAGAATGCTTCTGTCTATGGGAAGGAACCTGTTGGCAGTGAGCGTCAGCATTAAGGAGGATGAAGATCAGGTGAGAGACTTCCAGTGAGAAGATATGACCAATTGTCTGTAGGAGGAGAAATAACTAACTTCATTTTTAAGCTTTCTGTCTCTGACTCCCCATTTCCCTTTATAATGTCCCAGTCTTCGGTAAAGTATTATTGAACACTGTGGTCTGGACTTTGGAGAGCTGCAGCAGCAGAGATCTGTGGAGCAGCTGCCTGAATTGACAATGGATATCCAACAACCTACACAGAGTTGTGGAACATGTACATGCAATCACTGAAACCCTTAAAAACACCTGGAAAGGGAGCCCTGAAAAGACTGCATATGAATGTTGTACAAGTTGAATGGGAGATTTTGATTATTGTATTTGGGGAGTAATGGGAAGAACACTGCAGACTTGTAAGATGCTTAATAAAAGGATAGAAAAATTGATTCACCCCAATAGTACAAAACAACCATCACCAAAATCATTCTCATCATTTAATTTCATTTGACAACTTTAGAATGCTCAACACAATGCTTCAATTACAGCAGGTCTTTCTACAAGTGAATTTTCCATACAATTATGAAATTAACAATGCTTCACTCCCTTAATGAGTTCAAGTTCTGGGCAGAGGAAACACATCCATACCCAATAGAAATTCATGGCCAACTGAAGATCCCAAATTGTCTTAAAAAATATAGTTCAGTGGGAAGAAAGACATGCTTAATTTCCAAGTATCCTTTAAATCGGAAAATACATTTTTTTAACTTAAATGAACTGTAAGCACTTTGTCATGAATTCTACAGGAATTGTTTTCTACTAATTATTCTTTAATGTATATGTTTAGTGCCCATGTTCACATTTTTCAGGATACTTCTGAGAGTCCTAAAGCCCTGTAAATTTATTACTAAGAAATAACCAAAACAGCCCTCAAAATAGTGGTTTTCATTTTTATTTTAAATCAAATAAAATGCTCTTTATTCAAGGATTTTAAGAATCATTAGTCTCCTTTTTCTTCAAATGTCCATGGTATTCATGTTAATTGAATCAGATCATTCTTTCTCAATGTTTCTAAAAGTTTTCCTCTCAGAGATGAGATGCACGTTTTTCTCAAATGATAATATTATTTATATTTACAATTACTCACAGAAAATCCGGCTATAGACTCCATTGCCAGATTGTTTATTAATGAGTAGATTTTGAGAAAAAATATTTTATTACCATTTTTATGTCTTAGGGACCTCATCATTGAAGCTAAACTTCTAATCTTCCTTACAACATAAAGATAATTTTACTTATTGGAAGCTTAAGTACCTAAAATTTAGATTTTGACAACTGTCTTGCAGTTTATAAATATTATAATAAAGAAAGCTATACCAGGATGGTTTAAACTCTTTCACTTATAAATGATAACTGTGAGACTTCTTGGTATGCTCTGGATGACATTCCAGTTGTTTTTTTGTGTTTGTAGATATAAGTCAAGGATCCCTAACTTATTCTAAAGTCACGCCCATTGTTCCTCGAGTCTTGGCTTCTGATAATGTCTTGATTTGCTTGAAGTACAGTTGGTTGGTTTATTAATCTCCTTATTGTTAAGATGATTCAATTAAAAATGTCCCAGTCATTTGACAACTTAATCAAATAACTTTAGACAGAGATAACATTCTCATGAAAATAACTCAGGGTGATTAAATGTAGAGGGACTGAGTAGCCCCTTCATATAGAGTCATCGTGGGAGATCTCTAGATAGAGGATATTTCAGCTGGGATCTAAATGTCAAGCATGACTTGGTCTCTCAAGAAAAAACATAAGAAAAAGCATCAGGAAGAAGGAAGCAGAAAATACAAAGGCCATCAGGTAGGAATAAGCTTTGTTTGCTTGAGGAATGACAAGGAGACCAGTGAGATGACTAAGGTGGGAGAAGTCGCCAATGCAATAGGAAAAGTGGACAGGGCCAGATTACACTCAGCCTTGCAAGCTGCGAGGATTATTTTATTTTATTTTATTTATTTTATTATTTTATTTTATTTTATTTCATTTATTTTTGAGATGAAATCTCACTCTGTTGCCCAGGCTGGAGTGCAGTGCCACTATCTAGGGTCACTGCAACCTCCGCCTCCCGGGTTCAGGTGATTCTCCTGCCTCAGCCTTCTGAGTAGCTGGGACTACAGGGGCCTGCCAGCATACCCAGCTAATCTTTGTATCTTTAGTAGAGACGGGATTTCACCATTTTGGCCAGGATGGCCTCGATCTCTTGACCTCGTGATCTGCCCACCTCAGCCTCCTAAAGTGCTGGGATTACAGGTGTGAGACACTGCACCTGGCCGGAGTTCTGATTTTATAAGCATGGAATCACATGTCCAAGATATGGTTGAGTAAAAAAACTATGTTTCGAACAGCCTGAATAGAAAGATCCCCTTAATATAAAATTATATATTCATTTTCATATGTGTCTGTAGGCACAGAGATACATTGGGGCCTATGTTCAGAGAAACACTAACACTGGAAATATCTGAGTGCTGGACTTCAGGTGACAATTATGTTCCTTTTGTATTTTTCTGCACTGCTTGAATTGTTTACTAAAACAACAAAGAAAGCCATATCAAATATGCATACATAAAAAAAATGAGCCATGGTCCTCTTTGACTAAGATTTAATGTTAAGACAACATTGCCATTATTGTGGCCTCCAAACTCACACAAGATAGAAAGAAATGGAATTATAAAGAAAAGTTTGTTGGATTTTATTAATAAATGTAACAATAAAATAATCTATGCTTTTTGGGGGAGTTTTCAATGATTATGGAAGATACAAAAACCACCAAGAAACCTAGAGTGCACGGAACATGAACAATCAAGAAAATCCCCTTATTATGTACCAAAATAGAATTCCCCACATACAATTGGTATTTCCCTCAACTTCTGGAAAGTGAAAAATGAATAGGAGGACATTAAGCTGACAGAAGGAAGAAGGTGGAAAAAGGGTAAATAGTATTCACATTACACATTAATTCAATTACTCATTCCTTTGACACAGATTTTAAAATAATCTAAATAAACAAGGGTTGTGTGCAGGACATCTGTTTGAATTAGATTCTCATGGGTGTAAAAATAAAACACGACCACAAAGGGAAGCAGGCAGGGCTGAAAGACAGCACAGAGGCTACCAGCTTCATAGCAGAATAGTCAGACTTAGGGTTTCCGTACTCCACCAAAAAATACATGGGAAATCTTCTTTTTGCATCTACTTCTCCCACCAAAATCTTTCCATTGCTTTGTTTTATGTCACTCTTATTTTTACTTGTACATATTCACCTTTTGTTATATCCTCATATTTCTGTGGTGTCTATGGAGTCCTGTTTCAGAGGATTCACTTGAACCAGCTTTGAATTTGCACGTAACTGCCTATTGCCATAATTCCATGGAAAACCACTAGGAGAGTGTTATTATTCCAAAACTAGATTACTTCCATAAATAATCGAATGAGAGCTTCATTTTTTTTTTTCTGCCTATGAAAGCCACTTGAGTTCCATTCCATTTATGGGAAAAAAGGCTTTTCTGTTTCTATTGAATTAAGCAAATGACTGTCTTTTGGCAAGGAAAGAAGAAAAGCATTAATCATTTCCAGTTCACTATATCAGGATGTTTACTCACAAAAGACAAAGATTCAATTATATCTTTCTTATTATGACCTCCAGGGATTTTTCTCAATGTGACAATTCTATAACTCTTCAGAAGAGGTTATTTATGGATATATCCTACTTAGAAGAATAGAATGTGTGCAATAGCATAAGAACACTTTGACATTACTTTCAGATAATCTGATGCCTGCATTGGTCTACCATGACTAGAGGCATTTGTTTGTAATAATAAATAAAGTCTGATGGTGGTCCTTGAGGATGCTGGTTGCTTTTTACCTTCTCCCCAATCACCATCCCTCTGAATGTAGTAGACTATTGCTAGGATTGGATCTTATCTCTGGCCATATTGAAATCTACCCCCCAACTCTTCAAACTTAGCTCTCTCCTTCCATCATGTAGGATTGCACCTGACCTTTTGCCCACCTGGGTTTCATGGGCTTAGACTTCACTCTTAATTCTTGCCTGAGTAGCTGCTGAAGTTGGCTTGGCAACCATTGTCAACAGAGTTCCCCCTCAGGCTCTGTCTCAGCAATAGTGTAAGTAGAACTGAGGCTGGCACCTAGACTATGGTGGGCTGATTCATAGAGACTGGGTTGGACTGAATGGAGAAGAGATAAAACTGTGAGAAAGAGAGTGAAAAACATGAAAATCTATGAGTCAATATGTGAGTATGAAGAAGACAAAAGCCCATATTTGTGAAGAGCTACACTGCTCACCAGTGACTTTCCATAAATACCTATCCACCTCAGCATTGAGATGAGATAGAATTTTCTCATCAAATGCTGCAGATGTTAGCTGAATATGCCTTTTTCTTAGCCAGTTCTGACTACTAGTTAAAAATATTCAAAGGGGCTGTTATGTGAAATTATTGTTTAGCATTTCTATTTGCAGAGCCTACTTTAAGGAGGTTAAATCACTTTTTAATTTAACTAGTTAGGCTCCTATTGGATAGTGATGAAGTACCTTGACTACATTCTGGAACTAGGCATAATCTTCAGTAAACTGATATTAATGTATTTTCTTACTTTCAAATTATTTTCATAAAAAGTTTCTTTCTTTAAACACAAATAATGTAACAAAGCTTTCTAAAAATAAAATATTTAAAGTAATATATATACTTTTAAATATAAAATTGCATACCTTTGTCATTAATTTACAACTTCTGGTAAACATAGCTTAATTTAACCTTGGCTTTATTCTTAGATTTTGATTGAATGTTTCTTTTATCTTACCCTGGATCATTTCATAAAGTTGTTACATGGACTTCTGGGCTTATACAAGTTATTTTAAAAGCCACTGTAGTCGCTCAGAACTGGCATCACACATCAACTTCCAAATAAGGGATTTTTTTTGGTCTGTCTTCTTTCATAAGTTTCTGTTGAAATCTTTCCTTTATATAACAGAAGAAGTGAAAAAGGGAGAAAAACATGAAGGGCATTTTATGCTGAAAGCACAAAAACTGGGTTTTTATCTAATCATGTGGAAGTATTTTTCTCTCTGGTGTTAAATAAATGAGAAATATATAATTTCCATTGATTTATAATTGAAAACTGGTAGCTATATATTATTCAAAATTGAAACATACTACAAGTCGTTGCTTTTTTTTGTAATATTGTTCTTGAAAATGTATTCTCAAGTTGGTGGTGTGAATTCAAACAATACATATGCAAAAATAGAAAAAGAAACAAAAATGCCCAGACTTTCCATTTGGTGGTTAGAACATATCCTTGACCTCTACCACAAACGAGTGTGTCTATCCACACATCACTGGGCCGTTTCAAAGCGTTTCCAGATTCGTTGGGAAGCTTTGTCGTTGAATGTAATAAATAAAGCTCATATTTAGAGTTTAGAGTTTTTCTCTTTGCAAATAGCAAAACACACACACGCAAAAACCAAAAGCACCAAACAAACAACCAAACAACAACCCCCCCCACCTTTTTTTATTCACGGGAGGACAAAATCCTCATGTAAGAATCTCAGGAACATAAACATAAAGCTATAAACATGGGGGCATAACCAGTTATTCCTATTGCCCTTTTACTGAAGCGCTGTTATTGTCTGGGGTAAATACCTGAGGTTTATTGCCTCATGCCAAGGAAATCAAGGACGTGGGTACACGAAGGGAGGTTAAGAGTGGAAGATTAACAGGTGAAAGAAAGAATAGCTCTCTCTGCTGCAGAGAGAGGGGTCCCAGAGAAATGGGTTGCCGGTTTTGTGGTGGAATGCAATGGGTTTTATAGATGAGCTTGAGGAGGCGGTGTCTGTTTTACATAGGGCATAAAAAAGTTGGCCAGACCAGGTGTGCGATTTCCATAAGGTGCAAAAAACTGGTTAGTACTAGGTGTGCCGTTTGTATAGCGTGTGATAAAGCTGCCTGCCCCACCCTAACCTCTTATTATGCTGATGGGTTCTTTGCCTGGCAGGGGCCATGTTGCCTGGTTCTTTGCTGTACATGTGGTGACAGAAAAAATGGAAGATGGCGCCTCCATGTTGAACATACTTGGTTTCCAGTTAGCCCTTTTCTATTGGCACAGCTGCCAGCATTTACCCATGCCAGCTTTCAGCTTGCTTACCTATGTCTGCAGCTCTATTTTTCAGGTTGCTCTTTGTTAGAAAAGAAATGATTTGGGGGCTGCTTTTTGTTAAAAGGGAAGTCTTGCCCAGAAGTCCTTTACTCTCACTATCTGCCTAGGTAATTACCTTCTATCGGCCAGGTGCAGTGGCTCACGCCTGTAATCCCAGCACTTTGGGAGGCCAAGGCGGGCGGATCGTGAGATCAAAAGATCGAGACAATCCCAGCCAACATGGTGAAACCCCGTCTCTACTAAAAATACAAAAATTAGCTGGGCATCGTGGCATGTACCTATAGTCCCAGCTACTTGGGAGGCTGAGGCAGGAGAATCGCTTGAACCTGGGAGGCAGAGGTTGCAGTGAGCTGAGATCGCACCACTGGGCTCCAGCCTGACGACAGAGCGAGACTCTGTCTCAAAAACACACACACACACACACACACACACACACACAAATTTCTTTCCCTTTCCTGTGTCATGCCTTGCATTGAATACCTAGCATACCTGTATCCCTGATAATATATAAATTATCAGTTATAATTTATATATAACCATATACACTTAAAATTATAAAAAATAAAGGTTCTAGCTTCCTTTGAGGAATCCTCTGGATTTCCTTTTGGTCACATCTCTTAGTTACTAATCACCCTTTTCTCTGCTTTCTTTTCCTTTACCTCCAATCTAGAACCACAGTTGGGAAAAGCTTAGCTGCTTCTCCCCATAGAACCTAGCTATTCTGCATGGTGGAACCTTTGAGAATATTTGGAGACAGGATGCTTGGCACGAAGGGTTGGGATCCCCAAAATAGGGGGTCACTCCAATGGAGTTAATGTCTTATTTCCTTTTCCTGAAAGAAAATAAAAGTGTATTTACTGAAAATATTAAAAAGATCACTTATGAGCATTTTTCTTAATGGAATCAGTGAATACAATCAAAATACAATCAAAACAAGAAGTAATGGTAGGCATGTATCATTCTACGAGTGTGCATATTTAATAAAAATATAAAAAGCAAGCAAATAAACAAAACCTACTCCAAAACTTTAACATATTTATAGAGATTTAATTATTCTTCTCTGTATCAAGCTCCTTCCTGTTCCTATCATAAATGACAACAAGGCAAATTGTTGGCTTATGCATCAGGGTATTTGTACTCTTTGTAATGACAATTTGCATTTGCTTTTTCAATACTATGGAGAAGAAATGAGCTCTTGGTGTAGTGTCCCAAGGATATGAACAATTCAGGCTAACATGCGGTAATTTTCCTTTCCGACAAATAATAAATGGAAAAGGAAACTGGAGTTGTGACTAAATGTAATGCTTGAATAAACATGTCTCCCAGTTCAGGGACCAGTTCTAGTCATAGTCTTAATTATTATTATCAGAATTGAGTTGTGATTATTGGAGTGGAATTGTTTTAATTTTTATGTCAAGACAGCTAAAACAATCACATTCATAGCATCAAATGTCCATTTGGCAGTTTATGATTATTGTCATTTACTGTATAAATATACTAAATTCTTTTTGGATAGATAGCCATGGCTTTTAAGATAGTTAAAGGATACTTGCTTTATTCTAATGAGAAAAGGAAAGAATGAAAGTAATTTATCTACTGATTTCTTTCAAGGTTTACAGAGAGTCAGGGCCAGGTCTTAGTAAGTTCCCTGGAGCTTATAGGGAGCCTGCTTCTTTGCCACAGTAATAAATGTTCATTATCTAAAAGCAGAAAGGAAGGCATCTCCTTCTTGAACAGTTTCTTGGTTCCTGGATTTGCTAGCATTAGAGCAGGAAGGAAGTAGCTGCCCAGATTCTAGTCTGAAGGGCTGCTGGAAAAATAGGTCTTTCTTATTTCTTTGAACAAAAGAGAGAGATTCCCTGATCAGTAGGCATAAAATTGTAGTTGCCTTTAGACTTATTCACACCAGTAAAGAAAATGGTCCACAAATATCTTCCAGTTTGTTAATGTTTACTCTGTGTGTGTGTGTGTGTGTGTGTGTGTGTGTGTGTGTGTGTACCTCGGTTTATTTTCAGATCATAGTCATCAATGTATTTTTGGAACACTAGTCTTGCAAGATGATTTCTGAAAACTGCTCTGGTCTTACAGCATTTCTCTTCTTAAAGAGTCATGATATCTAGTAACATATTAAAGGTACTGAAGAGTCTCAAAGTAAAGAAACACTTGAACTTGATTTGACCCAGAATTTCCCTAGCTTCATTTGACCATGAAGCACTTTTTCTTATAATGATTAATAATAGTTCAATTCCATAAACATATTTAAGAAATGCTGAATTAGATGATTTTTCCAAAGAAATTTGAATGAACATAATACTCTAATGACAGAGGAATGTAAAAATGTAGGCAGCTGCCAGTTTCAGTATCTCTGCTGGCTTCTTTAAGCTGAGCTTAGTCAATTCCACTTCCCAAAGCCTACATCTGCTAAAGTATTATTAGGCCCACAAACCCTGTAAAATTCTTTCTATGCAAGTAGCAGCTGATAAAGGGGCTCGCTAAGGTTTTTTATTTTTATTTTTTAACCTTAACTAGAGCGTTCCTTTTCCTGTAATATGTTGCCAAGCCAGTTCTATTAGGTGAGTCAATTAAATTACTTCCTGTCTCTTCTATCATCTTCTACCATCTGATACTCAGTGACGTTGGGACCAAAGAATGTACAGTTTTTTTCTAAAAACATATGCTCATCCCAGGGAAAAAAATAGCAATGAAGAAAAAATGTTCCTCAGCTATCTGAGGCTTCCAGTCTTTGGTGGTACTTGCAAACAGCAACAAGCTACATTTAACAAAACAAATCCATTTGGTGTCTTACATTACTCTGTGAATAGAAATTTGGGCTATTTTGCTCTAAGACAACAGGAAAAGCTTTGAATTTCTTTGATTTTTGCCTTACGGTGAAGAAAAAAAAGTAAAGAAAAGCACAGAGTTATTAATTAACTTCTGTGGAAGATACTTTATTTGATTAATGGTTTACAGCTAAATTTAAATCAGGACAGATATGCTGAATAACTACATGTTTACCAAGATTATTACCAGGTATGCTGCCAGGAATTTTATTAACCTATAGGCTACTTATGATCTCTCTTCCCTTCTACCCACCCCACAAACAAACACCAAAGAACTGGTCTACTGGAGTACGACTGAAGTCTCGACCGAGGACACAATGTAAATAACTTTTAGTGTGTTTGAAATTAAGACAATGGATATCTTTTCCAGGTCATGGTGCACACATAGATTTTTGACTTTCTTAACAGAGCACATAACATTTGGAGTTGTCTGGATTAAATCAGATGGCAAAATCTGGTGATCTACATAATAATTCCCTTTCCCCCTTCTTTGTCATTTCAGACAAAACTCTTGTGTGGAGATCAGCTAGAAGAGGACAACTACTGTCTTAAAAGAGTGTTTCTTTTAAATCTTTTTAGTGTAGAAACATCATAATACACATAAGTAGAGAGACTAGTATGATGAGCTTTCATGCACTAATCAATCCATGAAACAGCTCTCAACATTTTGCAGACCTTGCTCTCCCTCTTCATTCCTCCTTTTTTTCTCTTGAGTATTTCAAGCAAATCCCAGAAATCACGTCATTTTGCAGCATGCATCTCTAACTGGTAAGGCTTTTCTATTTCGTAACAAGCATGCCATTGCTCAATCTGACCATTGAAAATAATTCCTGAATTTTGAGTCTATGTAAATCTCCTCTATTTTTCTCTAACTTTTACCCTGACCCGACTCTTGACCACCTGTAGGCCCTCAAAGACTCTCATTTCTAGGAATGAGTAGATCCACGAAGTGGAGGACATTTTTTCTCTTCAATCCAAAGCATCAACTTAAAGTCATCACATCACTTCCAAATTTCTCTAACTCTGAACTCCGCTGCTAATACTTTAGGGCATAGTTTCAATATCCACGGATTGAGAGCAAGGCCAAGTTATTTTGGTGACAAGCCAGAGATGAAATTCTAGAAGGCATTCCGCCTAGAGTCTGCTTCCCAAGCCCTTCAGGAGGCACAGAGCAGGAAGTGGACTTAGCTGTTGGTTACAAAGCAGAATTTCCTCATAGGGAGTAAAGTGTTTTCTTTTCACAAAGATGATCTATTTATTTATATTTTCAAGTAATCTATTGCAGTCTTAGTTGTAGTGGGTCACTAGTTCATGCCTTCAATAAACTGTCATTGAGTGTTTACTGTGTGTGAGGCATTGCGCTAGTAAAGAAAGAGGATCTAAAACAAAATCACTGCATAGAAAATGAAGTGCAGTGGGAATTTGGAAACAAGCTTTTTTAGTTGAGTTCATGATGGTCAAAAGGGGCATTTGACTTGGACCTTAAAGGACTTGTAGAATTGGACAATTAGAGAGGAAGAAAAGTCATTGTAGAGGGAGAAAAGAGAGAGCAAGGCACAAAGGTGGCAAAAGTGAAGCATGCTGAGCAAATAATAAGGAGATCAGTGTGGTGAACATGACAGTATCTTCAGGACAAACATTGTGGCTTATCGTGACCAGCTGTGCAGCTAGGTGTAGCTATTATGTAATCACCCAGTAAGGAGTGATTCCAGTAACTGCTATCAGCCACTGCTGCCAGGAACTACTAATCAGGCAGCATGTTTAGAATGTTAAGATGATAATTATTAATCAGTGACCAACCAAGAAATCTGATGCATGGCAGAGGCATCCAGTCCAATGTGATATAATAATTAATCCAACTGGATAATATTTTACCTCCGAATCCAATCTAGTGGTTGGGTCAACAGGCAAATACTCTGTTACTATGCATGTGAGAAGAAAAATAACTTTTTAGCATTCTCAGGAGGCTTGCGAAGCTCAGGCCCTGCTAAGTGAAGCCTCTTTTGTTGTGGGGCTGGACCCTCCTTAGATCTTTCGTATAACAACCTCACATGCCTTTTTATTTTCTTTCTAAGGGTCAAGACACTAAAACTATGTTGTTAATACAGATAATAGCAAAATCCTCCTGACCCCAACCCCGAGCTTGTTATTGCTGTCATCCTTCAGCTAAAGAATGGACTCAAATTGGTGGTGACCTTACTGATTTAGGTTTGCTCTAATTCTGTCAACACTGAGATTAAATGTTCTGGATCAGAGTATAACTTTATATCAGACTAGTCCAATGCCTTAGTCCAGGCCATGTGCCTTATGAAGCCTGAGAAAAAGTGTGTTCTCACATGGACACAGGGAGGGGACATCACACATGGAGGCCTCTCAGGGAGTTGGGGGCCAGGCGGGGGAGGGGCATTAGGACAAATACCTAATGCATGCGGGACTTAAAACCTAGATGACAGATTGATAGGAGCAACAAACCACCACGGCACGTGTGTACCTATGTAACAAACCTGCATGTTCTGCACACGTAGAACTTAAAGAAAAATAAAAAACAAAAGAACGTAAAGAAAAGTAAAAAACAAAACAACAAAAAGTGTGCTCTCTCATTCTCCAACATGAGCTAGAAATGCATTTTTTTTTTTTTTGCTAATATCTATCCTGTGTTTATTACATGCTAGGCTCTGTGTCTGGTGCATCATAAGCATTATCGAGTTTAATCTTTATAATAACTCTATGACGGAAGTTAATGTAATTATATCTTCTTTTTAGAGAGGAGGAAACTGGAGTTGAGAGAGGATTAGTAATTTATGCCATGCTACACAGCTAAGTGGCAGGGCTGGTTTTTGAGCCCTGCTGGTGTTTCTGACAGAGCACAAAGCAGGGACGAAGGCCAGCATGTTGGGATGGGAAAGCAGGTGGGGACAGCCCATTGATTCCCTCTGCCTCTGAACCTCTTCCTGTCCCTCATTTCTACTTTTTATCCCAGCTCCTCCATCTCCCAGGTCCTTTTATGTCGTTGTTTAGTTTATTTATATAATTAGCTGGTTTCCTCTTTCCTCAGGCCTTGCCTGCTAGGAAATCGCAAGGAGAGCTAGCCAGTGAATGAATGAATACACACAGCACAATATAATGAACACCATATCAGGGCTGTTTTAGGGGCACAAGGAAATAAACAATGGAAATGTGAGGTCTGGGAGATGATACTTGAGCTGTGTCTTTGAGGAAGAGGTGCAGGCCAGGTGAAGTAGTGGGAAGGGCTCTCTAGGCAGACCTACCAGTTTTTGTATAGTCCCAAAGTTGGGACAATAAACTAACACAACTGGAGGCCTGCTCCTCATTGGAGATAGCCATAGTGAAGGCAGAGTGCTTTCTGGCAGTGTTGGGAGATGAAGCCAGAGAGTATGGAATGTGCTACATTATGAAGCATTTGCATGCTCAGTTAAGGAGTTTGACTGTCAGCCTGAAAGTTATAGGAAATTGCGAAAAAGCTTTAAGTTAGGGAAATGTCTAATTGTGTATTTCAGAAGTAGCATTCTGGATGTAATCACCACTCGCATAGCCAATTTCTATGCCTGGAGAAGGAGACCCTGAGTTTGCACCAATATCATACACTGCTTACCTCAAGAGATTTCCAATACCTCCATCACCCTGTTATCGTCCCTGATGGAAGAGTTCAGTCTTTCACCTACTGCTTGATCTCAGAAGTCCTGCTCGGTTGGGTGCAAGGCAGCCTTTGCAAATTGGCCCTTAAGGAGGGGTTGTTGTGGCAACCACTCTAGCCTGCACACTAGGTGCAGGTTTCACATGGACGTTCAGGTCCCACTTTCTCTCAGCACTCTTCCTGCCCACATTATCATGCGTCTGTAGGTTCTGGGCCATTGCATTACCATAATCATTTTTTAGGTGGTGTTTTCTCTGCTGTCACTCCTGAGGTCTGGGGGGAGTTCAGGTGAGCTGCTCTGCAGAGGGTAAATTAACTGAGGCAAGTGGGAGGGTGAACCGTGCAGCAGAAGCTGCACTGTAAGTGGGATCAGATGAACCACATCTAACAGATATTTAAGTGTCCTTAGCCAAGATAGACCTGCAGGCAGCTTAGAACAGTGATGCTCAAACTTTTTCCTCACGTACTACTTAAATCCTGCAGCAGAACTATGTACCTAATCATGCATTTTGCAGTTGGCACTTGTAATTATTCATTATATGTTTAAATAGTGTTAGCAGAAATTATGTTACTCTTTTAAATGTGTACCATGGAATCCAGATACTCTAGCAGTTTGATGTACTCTACCACCTATTTAGCCAACTGACCTGTGAAAATGTGCTCTAACACAGCATCATCAGATAGTAATGGGCTTGGCAATGATAAAAGCAAAAATGATTGAGGGAATGGCAGCCATTCTTCCGTGGACTTGCATCTCATGTCAAATTTTGCCACCATGCAGATACTGATGAACAAACATTAAGTAACAAAGTTGCTTCAACTCAGTTCTTGCTCCTTTTTCTGTAAATTCAGTGACACACCAGCCCTCTGTTCTTTTATGTGCTTCAGCTACTCTTTGTCTGCAAGAGTCTCTTAAGGCCAAGAACAACACTCTATGGAAAGATTCTGTTATATGAATAATTAGCACCAGCCATCCAATATTCCTGTTAAGCCACTAGCTGGAGTCAGGACTTAGGGAATCAAGCCTAGCATATAGTCTGTTAAAACAAATATAGACAAGTGTCTAAAGTATGTTTAGCCAAGCCACGTATCTGAATTCCCTTAATTATGTCAAAGAGCCAATTTTCAATATCCATCGTGCTGATCAACAGGCCAATATTTCTGTTAATTAAAACCCATTTCTGACATTCACAATATTCATTTAGAAAGCCTCTGTTCTGGTGGAGACGTGGATAATAGAAGACTTTTGTTAGCTGCATTTGGATTAGAAAGTTCCCTTTTAAATCCCCATCTGATCACCCCTGGATAGCATAGTTTTGATTAAGGCAACGGACTTCTCCTATAGTGAACACTTAAACTAAGTGGAACAAACAAAAAAAATTACGATATATGTTGAAATATTTTAAGATGATTTATAGACATTGCAAAAATTCATTAAAAATATGCATGAACACATTTTCTTATCAGAAGTTTGAGATTGTTTTGTTAGCTTCTTGTACTTATATTTCTATTCTACTTTTCCTTTCTAATTTTATCTTATTTTGTCTTATTCTCTAAAATCCTATCTTAATTACCCTATCTCATCTTTCTGTAACAAAAATATTTACTGGAGCTTAAATTATTTTGTAATTTTCTGTGACTATAAGGCTTTAAATGTAGAAAAAAGTATACACAAAATCAAAACACAGACAATTTGAAACAATCATTAACTTAAAAGGAAAATGTCCTTGGTGGGACACCTCTTATGGAGTTGGTAGTGGCTTATTTTTCCCTCTGGTTGGTTCATATATCCATGGATGAACATGACCCATTTCTAGAGTGAATTAGGGTTCAGCTACAGCTGACTCCTATTTTTCATTTTCATGGATGTAAGTATACATAAGCTTTGTTTCTATAAAAATAAATGTTAATAGAAAGGATTTCATTATGGCTGGTTTAGAGCAATGGAAACTGCACAGAGCTGAGAGTCATGGCCCCAACTGCCGTTTCAGACATAAAAATGACATATCCTTGGGCACTTACTAGGTCCTGGATTCCTCCTTTATAAAAATACAGGATGGACTAGAGGAGTTTTATGCTCTTTATAGCTCCATCATTCTATAATAATATGAAAAAGGGTAGATTAGAACCACTTGGCCTTATTAGGTAGATAGTATATTTATATATACATATAAATAAAGGAAAGTGATATAAATATGAGGTGATTTTAAGGTGATTGTAACCAGACTGGCTAGCAAATAACATTAATTAAGTAGGGATTAAATCAAGATTGCATATAGTTAAATGTTAAGTATTACGATACAGACAAGGTAACAGTTACATTAAAGGTTCAAAGATGAGTCAGTTAATTGGGGCTAAACTCTGTAGAGGAGACTTCATGGAGAAAGTGAGATCTGGAGAGGATCTTACAGTTAAACATGAAGGAAAGCAGATGACAGAAGCCTAGTTTAGATGGAGCAAGGTAACTGTGTGGATACTTACTGCTAACGGGTAGAGGGGCTGAGGTAATAGGCATGGTCCTCAATAATCTGAGGGCCCTGGGATGCAATTAGACACAATTTGTAACAGGTTCTAGTTATTCATGGCAGCTATGAGGTCACCTTGAACACTGAATTAGCAAATACTGAATTTTTGATCCTAGGGGAAATTCAGGGTTAGGTTCCTGTGGGCCTCTGTTCATATTTTCTACAACCTAGCAATACATAACCTTGTTTGATATGTGTTTCTGCTTAAAGACACCTTCTATATGTTGTCAACTCATTAACACTGACCTCACTACTGACACATTGTAGCTTATGCTTGGACAGGGCTTATCTAATACATGTGTTTGCTCCCTGAGAAATATTCCAGGTTTCTTGCACTTAGGAACACGATGTAGCACTCCAGCACTACAACTGGGGGTCATTTTAAACAGCACAATTATGAATGAATAGCACAAAAATGTGTGACAACATGGCACTAAATAGACCATGGAAGGGACACTTGTTTAAAGTCTGAGAACTGAAAAAAGAAGGCAGAGCGTTGCCCTGTTCAGCCTCAGCTGGGAACATGCACACTGGGTGACTCAAAATTTACTGCTCTGCACATGCCCATGAGTGACGGTGAAAGCACTTGAGTGTTGATTTTGGGATTACAGAGAAATTTTATCAAGTAGGTGAATTCACAAATAGGAAATATGTAATAATGTGATCAACTCTATTTTGATGAGGCAGGCTGTAGCCAGCCATTAACGAGATTTCAGCAGTTATATTTAGGAAACCAGCTTGGTTATCCATTCATTCAATTATCAGTCGTTTAAAGAAAACTCACTGTGTATCAGAAGGTGCACAGACTGCCTGGAATGCAAATGAATAAATATGGTGCCTGCCCTTAAGGAAATTACAGGTAAGCAGAAGCAGTCTAAGGGAGAAGCCTGGGCTGGCGATGGGGAGGATGAGGCTATCAAAAGTCTTATTGCCAGAATAATTCTTAAGGTGATGAGGACCTGGTATTGCAAAGTGACTGTGGGAGTGAGGAGGGAGGGCAAACACAAAGAGCATTAACTGGTTTATATTTTTGCTTGACTATTACAGTGAGGAAGAACTCCCATACATTTCATATTGAAGGCTGAGGAAGGGTATGCAAAAAAAAAAAAAAAAAGAAAAAAAAGAAAGAGGTATGAAGGTGTGTACTTTTGCTTCAGTGAAAGAAGATAGTTTCCTCAAAGTGGGAGGCTTGTGGAGGGAAGTCATCAGGACTGTTGTTTGCTTCAACTCTCATTATTTTAAAATTCAGAATGATAAAAATTACATTATATAAAATTAAGAATGAAATAAACCAAAACCAAAAGATTAGATTTACTGCTGCCAGTGGAACACACAAGTTTTCCAGATTCCAGATATCTTATTGGTTTCTATTTAAATCAGCTTTGAAAAATCTAGTAACAAAAATCTATATGTTTACCTCATATATTAACATCGTCCGTCTACAATAACCCAAGTTCAGCAGCAAAGTGCTTAACTGTTAACCTTTTCCTGATAGATTCATGTTGCTTTGTTTTCTATTTTCTGATTTTGGGGAAAATATTTTCTCTTGTGTTTAGAGAAATAAGTTTATCATATCTGGATTTATTAATTAATAACATTCTCCTTATACTGCTTTGGGACAGCTTTGGAAGAAGCTTATAGTTCTGTGGGATCTGTTACCACTTGGTCTGATCTGTTACCTCTTTGTCCCAAAGAGTTTCTCCTCTTCCTTGGCAGGCTCATGAGTTGGTTGGGTGTTCATTTTGACTCAAGTAAATTCACCAAATAATCATCTGCTCTCTGAGTGCCAGGCACTGTGCTGGGCCTGGGGATGAGAAAGACAGAAACGTTCTTATTGCTAAATAATTAGCAATTATCAAAGGCTAAGGGAGTCTTCAGGCATTAAATTTTGCTTAATGCTTTACCTTGCAGACATTAACCTCTCATTGCCAATGTGAAAGGTGAAAGGAATAGAAATGTGAATGGTAGAACAAGAAGAGGCCACCTGCTTGGCCAAGGCTCTGCTTTCAGATGCCTCTAAGCACCTCTTAAACTCATTGGGTAACAAAGACTTTCAAAATCCAACCTTTGTAATGAGAAAGAAATCAAATTCTGGAAGAAATGTGAATCAAGGCAAAAACCTTCACTGAAAGCATTTCCCCACTTCTCTCATTTGCTTTTTTTCTTCTCCAAAATGCCTATCCCATGAAAATACTCCTTCTCTACTTCATACCATGAACACTTTCTTGTTAGGAAATAAACAGCAAACAAACTCAATGGATATTATTGGTAATACAAGTGCACATGCAGAAGCATAACAATAAGAAGACATTTCAGGCTTCTCTTGAGGGTTGCTATTCAGGGAAGAGTTTGGTAAGGGAGTGTTCCACACAGCATTCTACTTGCGGATACATGCTCAGGGTTATCTTGTCCTTTTTAGCCTGGAGAATAAAGTCTCATACCCTCCCTTAGCTTTTATTACCAGACAACATGGTCTTTGTTTTAATAAGTATCTGTGACTCTAAAGGATCATTCTAGGAACGTCACAATACCAATGTGTTTTGAAGGTCATGACACCAAAATGTTATAAATGCAATATTGTGGGGGCTGTTGAGAAAGGAGGATAATAGGCTGATTTAGTCATGTGCCTCTTCATGTAATTGCTGAAGGCAAGATGAAATCATTTTGTTGCATCTGTGGAATATGATGGGACCTGTCTGCTGCAGGAAAGGGAAGGCAGCTGCCTGTGGGTGTGGCATGAGGAAGGAAGGAGCTGCCTACTCTAACAATGGGTCTTTCTGGTCGCAAAGTCTCATCCTTCCGTTCCTAAGAGTAGAACACTGGAGTAAAGTCATTGCCTCTTGAAGGACTAGTTAAAACAGAAATTCCCTACATTGTGGAATTGCTATAATTGTGAAGGATTGTTGCATGTATGAAATGAGATGATCCATGTAATGTACATTGTTTAATTGTGTATATATTAGCTGCTGCTATTACTTTTAACATTATTATCATTCTTATTATATGCAGCAGAAGCCCTTGCACTGACTATCAGGGTCTAAAGAATTTGTTGGTCAAATCTCACCTCCTCTAAGTGATGACTCCTTGTTTTGACTGAGCCCCATGGCACTGGTACAAGTCACTTGCTAACACAGGGGTGCAGCTGTGTTCAAATGAGTCATGTGGACGTCCTGTATTTTTCACTTTTGATAATTAGATGGAGAAAAATTAATATGGAATAATATAAAGCCTAATAAGTCATATTCCACTTCTGAGAAATGTGTTTTGGTTGACAAACTCTTTTCTAAGGTATAAATGAACTGTGTTTCATTTTTTTCATCTAGAGTTTGATAACCAAGATCGGATAAGGCATGAGGATGTGCTGATGCCTAGAGTGTGTAGGAAGGGGAGTCTTGCACTTGGGACCATTGGTGAAAGGCTGACTTTGTTTGGAGGAATGGCCTGGTGGAGTGCCAGCCCCTGGGTGCCTGCAGGACCAGGCTGGTAATAAGGAGGTAGGAAGGTGAGGGAACGTATCTTGCCGAGGGCAGGTGAATGGCTGATGTGGCACTGAAATTCCCCAGCAGGCTGCCTGTAGCTGGATATGGGATAGGTTGCCAGTGCCTGGGGTGAGATGTCAAGACTAGTTTGGAAAGCTGAAATTTAAAAATGTATTGTATTTTTGGCCAGCTCAATGTCTTCTAATCCAGCTTCTGAAGTTTATTCCAGTTCAGCAGTCTCTCTTCCCTCACACTTGACTTCTTTTTCCGAAGTTAAAATAGAAAAGAAAAATAGAAACCATGAAAAAAGAGAAGAGCATTTTCCTCCTTTTCCTACTGGAAAAGTCGATCTGATTTCTAGGACTCTTATCTCTCTACCTTTTTCATCTTTATTATGTACATAAGCCAGGGCTTTTAAAGCCTCTGCCTGGAAATGCTTTGGGCCTTTTGTATTTTTTTTTTTTCAAATTGATCTCTTATGAAGAAGTGCCACCCCTCCCCTAACTGCTAATAGAATTAGTGTACTTACAATTAATATTCTAGCCTCTTCTAAATACAGAAGTGAAGATAGCAAATTATCTTTCTATTATATTTTCATACTTACACGAAAAATCCTAAGTTCCCTTTAGTTACATAAACAGAGGAGTCTGTTATGTTGAGGAGAGGATCCCAGGAGTCTTTGGATTTTATGAAGACAGCTTTTCTCTGTATTCCCTTGGTATGCAGTTCTCTTAGGAGAACTAGTTGGGATTAATGGACGAATTAGAAAAATAAAAGAGATATGAATGTGTGTGTACCTCAGACTGGTGGAGTGAGTCAGACCAGTTATATTCCCAAGGGGATTATGAAAGTTTTTCTTAGGGCACCTGAGTAAGTACTTGGATGAAAACCAAGAAAGTGCCACATACTGTTGATGCCAGGTTCTCAGTGGGCCTTCCTGTAGACAACTGAGAAATGTAGCTGGTCAGGAGAACATACCCAGTGTTTTTGTCAACTTGGAGAGCGAGATCAGTTTAATTCTTATTAAACATCTAACATATAGAAGGCATGCCCACCTCATGAGGGCATCAGGAGGCAGCAAGGGGAATTGTTCTCTTTCCTCACTTCACAATGCCCTCTTTCCCAGCCCTTCTCCTACCTGTACCCTAACACTTGTGATTTCCACACAAGCAGGAGCTTTGTCCGTCTTGTTCACTGTTGAATCCTCAGTGCTTAGAACAATGTCCAGCACCCAGGAAGCACTCAATAAATTACCCATTTAAAATTGATAGATGAATTAACTTAAACTGGGAAAAAATATTGAAGTTGTTGAATGACAGACTTAGGACCTTAAAGAGATCTACTAGAATTATAAGTTGAATCTACCATGATAAAATGTAATGGGGAAAAAGTGAAGAACCCCTCCCTTAGGTCAAAAATCAACTGTACAATGCCTAGATGAAGAGATACAACTTGGCAATACCTTATATGAAAATTTATTTGATAGTAAACACAACATAAATCAGAAATGTGCTATGATTGGGATACAAATTTAATATGATAGTAGGCCATGTTAATTAAGATATAATATCTAGAGTAGAGGAGGTGATAGCACTTGTCTTCTTTACGTTGATATCAGGTGTTACTTGGAGTACTATATTCTATTCTTCTATTGTGGATACTAAACTCAAAAAAAGATGTGAGAAATTAAGGGTGTGTTTAATGGAGACTAGTCAGGATCATGAGGGGACTCAAAAAGTAGGATAATTGGTAACATTGAGGACAGTTTTAGGCAGCCCAAGAGAAGGTTCAATGACCTTCAACCTCCATGTATCTGAGGAGGAACTATTCTTTGGAAGAAGTATCATATTTGTTTTGTGTTTTCAGGGACCAAACCTAGGGCAAATGTGTGGAGGTTTCAGGAAGACACATGTTATCTCATCAAAAAGAAGGACTTCATGGTTTTTCTGAGCTGCACTGAGCCTCATGGAGAGTGAGTCTTCTGCTTCTGGAAGTTTTCAAACAGGCTGCAAAAGACTGCAGACTCAGGTACCCAGTTGAACCTGAGGATCTGTAGGATATATTCAGTAGAGATAAGTCATGTGGGCAGATGGGGCTGCTAGGAGAAATCACATGTTTCATTGATTTCAGGACCAGCCCAACATTAGAATTCTTTCTCATGAACCGCACTGCTGGGATACAATTTAAGAGTACTCTCATTTACCTGGTCTGCCTCTGTGAAACCTGCGTAATGTAACTGAGATCACCCGGAATTTGTAAGTAGATGCAATTATTCATTTAACAACTATTTATTGAGCACTGGCTCTGTGTACTGAAGTACTTGCTAGAGGTTGAGGTAGAATAATAAACAAGATTCATTTCCTGTCTTTAGGAACCTTAAACGTGTAGTGCCCATAGGACCTCTGCTCTAAACACTAACATTTCAGCTTGGAGGCTCCATTCTCAGACTTGACTGAGCATTTGGTTCACTGCCTTGTATAATTTGTGTGCTTATTGGTTCTGCACATGGACTAACATTTCCTTGAATTCAGGGATTGTTTCTCATTGTTTAACTTCAGCTCAATCTCAAAGTACAGTGGTTGGCATAATAGCAGGTATTCAATAAATGTTTGTATAAACAAAACAAACTATACAGATCACTGCCCTGCAAATGAGTTGAGAACAAGAATATATTCTGGGAAAGTTTGGTGGAGGGACAGTGTCTTAAAAAGCTAAAGGAATCATTAAAAAGTCTTCTAGGCCTTGGGGATGAGGGCAGGAATGGGGTGGGGATTGGGTGGGAGTTGACAAATCCAGATTGGGTCAAAGGATGATGAAATTGGCCACAGAACCACTAGACAGGCCATGACAACAGCCTGGGTTATGGGAGATGGGTAATGTTGGTCCTTACTAAGGGGTCGCACCAGCCTTGGGAATCACTTAGTCTAACATATCATTCGGTACCAAATCACACATATAAGAATGGGTTATGGAAATGTCAGAACTTCCAGTTGAGTCATTTAGAGAGGGGAAGAGGAGTGACTAGTGTCAGAGAGGTCTGAAGCTTGGTTTTAAGTGAGGGAAGTGCTTTTCTTATTGCAGGGAACATGGCTGGGCTCAGAGGGTCAATTCAGAACAAAAGGGGAGTCTACCTGCTCAAAGATGTGAGGTTAATTCTAATAAGCAGCATTTGGAAGAAGATGAAGATCCTACAGGATCTGGAAGCCAGGTCTCCCTGGGACAAAGGGTCTGCTCAGTGTGGTCTAGCTTTCAGAAGAGACAAGACTGTGGCAAGAAGAAACCAGAACTGACTGCCAAGCTGAGCCAGCCAGGTTGACCCAGATGGACACTTACATTTGAATAAACAACATGCTTTTCATCTTAATCAATTTTTATATTTTGAATTTTATTTTATTTTCTCACATTTTTAAACATTCGTTTTTCACAACCAGACTTAGTGAGTCTTTTTATGAGAGTGTGTGGGGCTACTAGGAGCATGATCCCTGGGGTATGGAGACACATTTTTATGTCTGACATTTAGATCTGTCACTTATTTGCTGGGTGTCCTTGAGCAAGTTTCTTCACCTTCCTAAGCTTTAGTTTCCTTGTTGTAAAGTAAGGGTGATGATAATACTTACCTCATAGATTTCTTGAGAGAATTAAAAAATGTCTGTAAAGTGCTAACATAGCATTTGAGTTCCATAAATGTCAACTCTGTGGTTATTGATGTTACTAAGGTGAAGAGGCAAGAGGGCACTGTGACGATTGTTGCCTCCAAGCTGAAAGAAAGACATCCTCATATTTGAGAAGGAAGAAGAGATAAGAAATTCTGCTTTGGGCATGTTGAATTTAACGAGTCAGTGGGAAATCCAGGTTGAGTAAGAGTCCAGAAGTCAGGAGAGGATAGGGCTAAATATTTGAATATAAACATCGAAATGCAGAGGTGGGGGGTAAAATAAAATAGAAAGGGAGAAGGATCTGGTCTCTATATTCAAGGGTTATCGGAAGAGAGTGATGAAGAAGGAGATCAGAAGGAAGAGCTAGAAACAGATGAGAACCAGGATAAAGGCATATTGAGAAAGTCAAAGGATGGATGTTTGATTATGGAAGAAGTGGCCAAGGAAGATAAAAGTAAGCCAAGGCTGGAGGTGGCCTTAGATTTAGCAATGATTGTACCGCTTGTTTCCCTTATTAGGGCAGACAAGGGAGCTGTCATAGCAAAGACCAAACTGTTGTAGATTGAAAAATAAAGAAAAGGTAAAACATTCATAATATATGAAGAAAAAAATCAGATTAAAAATCATGTGTCTGGCTGGGTGCAGTGGCCCATGCCTATAATTCCAGCACTTTGAGAGGTTAAAGTGGGAGGATTGCTTGGGCCCAGGAGTTTGAGACCAGCCTGAGTAACATGGTGAGACCCTATTTCTACAATAAAAATGAAAATGAAAATTAGCCAGATGTGGTGGTTCACACCTGTAGTCCCAGCTACTCTGGAGGCGGATGTGGGAGAAATGCTTGAGCCCCACTGTGGTGAGCCATGATAGCACCACTGCCCTCCACCCTGGGCAACAGAGTGAGACCCTGTCTCAAAAAAAAAAAAAAATCATTTGCCTATTATAACCCATTTTTATTAAAGAATGAAGTTAAAAAAAGAAATATTTGCATGGGGGATGGTATTTAAAGCATAACTATTTCTTTTCTAATATCACTTGCTGACTGCTTGTAAAGACTGGAGGGCTAAGCTTCCCCTAGACTATTATTTTCAGTTCTGTGCTACTTATACCTGCTTTGGACTTGCAGGCCTTGCCTCTGGTGTCCTCTCTGCTCTATACTTGATGACCGAATTCTGCTTCCAGAGCCTGCTTTTTGGTGCTCTCCAAAGACTGAACAATTACACAGCTCTGACTCTTTGTGCTTCAGGCTGCTTTAGAAATGTACTCCACACGGCCGGGCGCGGTGGCTCAAGTCTGTAGTCCCAGCACTTTGGGAGGCCAAGACGGGCGGATCACGAGGTCAGGAGATCGAGACCATCCTGGCTAACACGGTGAAACCCCGTCTCTACTAAAAAAAATACAAAAAACTAGCTGGGCGAGGTGGCGGGCGCCTGTAGTCCCAGCTACTTGGGAGGCTGAGCCAGGAGAATGGCGTGAACCCGGGAGGCGGAGCTTGCAGTGAACTGAGATCCGGCGTCTGCACTCCAGCCTGGGCGACAGAGCCAGACTCCGTCTCAAAAAAAAAAAAAAAAAAAAAGAAAAAAAGAAATGTACTCCACACATCCCACTTGACCCCTGGGACACGGATTCCGGCATAAGAATGTGCCTGTGCCAGCCTGCCCTAGGAGGCAGGTGCACATGCTCTGAGGAGTTATACGATGAAAATACGTATGATTCTGCAGAAGTGTTGCTCATTAGCAAATCGAAGCCCCAGCAAAATTGGTTACTGTAGGAGATAATGTTCCCACAAAATCACTTCCCACTTTTCCATGCTGAGTCATGTCCTGGTTTCATTTTCTCAGGCAGGTAACAACTCCTGTCAATGTCACAGGACATTTTTCTCTGAAATCACTGATTGGAGAGTTTTATACACTTGAAGACAAGTTACGTTTTAAAGCTCAGTCATGAGAGAAGAAGGAAGCCAGGAGTTGATGGGAATAAACGTTTCCACTCACCTTAAGCCTTCACAGCACCCCCACCGGTTCATGTGACTTTGGGTGAGTCCCCAGCCTTTCATTCTGTCATCTGTAAAAGGGAATTGTGATGCCAACTTTACCTGTTGTGAGAAACCCACGTGTTAATGGTTCAAAGGGCTAACAGAGCTGATTGGGTAGTAAACAGTCTTCGATTCTGCCTCATTTTACTCCCAGAAAGTATCTCATCTTTTTCCTGACTGAGAAGCTCGTCCCGTGAAAAGGGAAATGTTTAAGAAAATATAACCATTTAGTATGAATTGTAATCTCCAACTCAAAATGTTTCTTTACTCTTAGGCTTCCTCCGGCTCTTGCGTGATGCTTAGGCCAGCCTGCTGCTGCCTTCTCTTGGATTCTGGAAGGTGTAATATTTTTGAAAAACTATCCTATGGCTTTTTTTTCCTATGGTACTTTCTCCTCTTTGTCTCTTACTTGCCTCCATATAAATAACTAGCCCATATGTATTGCCTCAGGAGAGAGAAAAAGCTTTGTTGGTGCTTTTGTTTTTTCATTAGGGCTTAGAACAGGAGTGAGGCCAAGACAGAAGTGGCTTGGAAAATAGGGAGGAAAACTTCTCATGGATGGCCTCCCCAATGAGGAAGGATTCCTTGGGCTATCAGAATAAGAAATAACTGAGAAAAGGCAAGGAAGCTTGGGGGGTTCCTGAAAAAGGTCCTGTGCCAAGCTGGAGGCTTTGGCAATAGCTCCAGATAACTTGGGGGATCTGAGAGGAGAGAGAGCCTATGCCTCATTTCTCTTCAGAGCAGCTGGTGAGAGAAGGAAAAACGGCTCTGCCATGCGGCTCTAACCAGATGGGATGTTAGACAGCTCCTAGAGTTTCTCACACCATATTATTATGAGGGAGCAGCAAATGACATCTTTGCATCCAAGAATGGTGGAGAAGGAGTTCCTGAAGGGACTGTGCAGGTGGAAACCAAGGACATTTTTTCAGGCGCCCAGATGGACCAGCCACTGAGGGGGAGGTGAGATCTGAGATGGGACAGCAGATACCAGTGTGAGATGACTCTGAGGTTCAAATGCAAGTGCTCCTTCAATTGTCCACTCCCATCACACACGTGTGCACGCACACACTAGCCACACACATGCACGTCAACCACATACACATACATACCTTAGCACTAGGTAAGATTGAAGAATTTAGATGGAAATAAAACTTGGAGAGAATTAGGTTACATTTCTACTACCTCAATGGGATAGGGACTCAAGAAAGAGATTGGTTTCTGAAACAAATAAAGCTGTATTTCTAACATATCAGAATTTGTAGACTAAGATGCTTCCTACACTTGATTAGCTGTTCTTTCTTCTTTTAAATCTTTTCTCTTCTTTTTTCTGCTGTTATCCATCTCTGTTACTTTCCATAATGTCTTCTCTCTTGATGTACATATGTGTGCAGGCCTTTTCTAACATTAATGCCAAAAGATAGTAAACCACAGATCCCCAGTTCTCCCTGATGCCATCTGTTTGCAGCTCACTAGGACCAATCTCATTGTTTTCTTAACTCCTGTTTGTTTCAGTTGCTGTAAGAAGCCCAAGACTTCTTCTGTTCTCCCTTTATCTTCCATGCTTTTCATGTAATTCTGCACATACTGATTTTGTACCATGTCCAACCCCTCCCCAACTCCTGAAATCTTTCCATTGCACCCTCAGGGACTCATGGAACATCATAGCCAAACCTTTGTAGCACCAGCTGTTTGGATTTCTGTGCTGATCATTTGCCTGCTTGTTTTCAGGCCCATTTCCCACTTTTCCTTTCTTCCGCTCTCTATTACAGGTGACGGAGCTCAGCAAAAGTTCCGTTGTCACCTGGCTGCCATCTAGACTCAGAAAATAGAAAGCACTGGTGGAACATTAACGAGTGGTGGCAAAGGAGAAACAGGGCATTCCTCCCCATACTCTCCACATGAGCCTCTCGCAGTGTCTTCTCTTTCGTTCTGGTTCCTTCTGGATGAACTTCCTCTGTGGTCCCAGCTTCCACTTGGTTCCAGGTCCTGCCAGGTGGCTGAGCTCCTGGGCATGGAAATGTCTCCTCCTTCTCTGGGCTTTCCAGACAAATCACTGACAGTGGCCTTCTACTCTTGTTAATCTCTGAGTATTCTTTACTGTACCTCGCTGGGCTTCTCAACTCTTCCAGCAACTTTTATTAATATAACCAATTCTTTGAGTGAAATAAACTCTCTGATGTGGGTTATTTTCTCCTGATTGGACCCTGATACAATTTTGTTTACCTTCCTGCTCTGACTAAAACCAAGATCTTTTCTGAGGATCCTACTTCCCCTGTAGCCCTTTCCTTTGATGACATTTTTTTTCCCCCTTCTTGAAACTCTAGTTCCACTGAGTCTAGATATGGGTTAGGTGCCCCTCCTTGTTTCTTACTACGATTTTCAGACTGTTTCTTACTACCATTTTCAGACTGTTTCTACTTAAATGGTAGTTTCTTACTACCATTTAACACTACCATTCTTACTACCATTTTCAGACTGTTCTTCTTCCATTCTACCCTAAACTCTTCGAAATTCATCATACTATACCTTCCACTCCTCTTCATCTCTGGTCCTTGGATTATTTGTTTCTGGATGAATTTAGCTACTGGCTCTTTATTACACTCTTCAATACTATTCCTGTTTCAATTCTTGGTGATTTCAACAAAAATCACAACACAAATGATTCCTTCAACACTCTGCCTTTTCCATTTATGGAACTCCCCTACAAAGATGATATTGCTCTGTATTCTACCTTAACTACTCATTTCCCTGGTAATATCCTAGGCCTTATTATTCCCAGTGACTGCAACCCCTTCATAATCTCAATTTTATTTATGCCACCCTCTGATCTCTTTCTCTAGTGCCCTACATTTCTAGCTAACTCTCTTTAGTACCTGAACTCCATCTATCCCTCGATTCCAGCATGGATTTCAGTGTATTGGCTCTTCTACCTTTTCACTATTTATTATTCCTTATGTCTTTATTTATTTCTTTATCCAGATTAAATTCCATGTCAATTATTACTCACTCCCATGCATACAGCCTCAAATACCTGAAACCCCTCTCTTGCTTTATTATAACTTGACAGAACCTCAATCCTGATTAAAACCCATTTCTGTCTACTCTGCCCCTGAATCTGAGCAACTTCATACACCTGGACAAAAACAGCCACTGGGTCAGGAACCTTTCTATCAAGAGGCCCTTAGTGCTAACTGAGAAACAGACTACATTTTCTTAGCCATTCACTTGCCCTCTATTCCAGATGATTGTTTTATACCTTCTCCTCTCTCCTCCAACCTCATGGCAGTCATGGAGGTGTGTCACTCAGATCTCCTACTAAGAGTATCTGTGGGGCACAGGTGATGGACAGCCTCTAGCTGCTGCACATTCGGGTTCACTGCAGCATTCATACTAAGGCCATTTTTCCCCTGGACTTCTCCCAGCCAGTGACTGGTGGGAGTACTAGAACCAGGCTACTCCTATCCAACATGAGACTGCTTTAATGGGATCCTTTGCTTTGGGACACTTCATTGGCCTGGTGAGACATTCTCAGAATTGTACTTCAGTCTAAGTCTCTTTCTCCTTCCTCTCTTGTTTCAAAGCTGGGAGATTTGGATTGAAGTTTGAAGACTCTTTCCATGTCTCTTACTTTCTCCCCCATTATTATTCATGGATGTTTTCCCAGCGAATCTCTTTTGTATCTACTTGATGCATCTTGATACCTGCTTCTTGGAGGATCAGAACTAGTCTTCAATACTTGAATGCTGTCTCCCAATGCTCCCTCTTCACTGAATATTTTGTCTTTTAAATCAATAAGAAAATTGAAACCATCAAATTAGAATTTCCACAAAATTCCCACACCTTATTTATTCAGTTATCAGGACATGTTTCCTCATATCCTGTCTTTTCACTTGTTACCACAGATGACATATCCATTTTATTATGTACAGGCCAACCTCTCCACTTGGGCACCAGATTCCATCCCAACTTGATACTCAAGGAAGTATCTCCAGTAAGTTTTTTCTCTTGTGTACATCTCCTCTCTTTTCTATATCATTAATTACCCCTCTCTACTATATCATTCCTATCAGCAAAAAGCATGTTATTGTGTCACCCACCCTAAAAAATATTTTCTTGGTCCTACTTTTTCCTCTCTCTACTAGCACATTTTACTTTCCTTTTTACCTAAACTGCAGAAATGTATTCTTTTTTCCTTTTGTAGTATTTCTATACTTACTGTTTCTCTCCTCCCAATCTTTTAAATGCAACTCAACCTCGTTTTTACTTACTCTACCGAAACTACTCTTGTTGAAGTTAGCAACAGCCTCTACATGCTTAGATTCAATGGCCAATTTTAATGACCTATCCGTAGTACTTGATACAGTTGATCACTCCCTCCTATTTCTTTATTTATTAACATCCGGGACACTGTACTCTTTTGGTTTACCTCCTTTCTCATTATTTATTTCGCTCTCCTGCTGGTTTCTCATATGCTTCCTGGATTATTATTATTATTTTTTTTTTTGTGACAATGGAGTGCTCCAGAGCTCTCTGCACTCACTCACTCGATGATCTTGTTCAGACCCATGGATTATTTATCTAGCTACTGGCAAATCACATCTCCAGCCTGAACTTCCTTGAATTCCAGACTTACATATCCATCTGCCTACTTGTTATATCTAGTTGAATACATCATAGATATCTCAAACTTGGCATGTCCCAAGCCAAAACCCTCGTCTTCTCCCACACCTATGCAAATGTACCACAAATAAAACTGGCTTCACTACAGTCATTGACTTCTTAGTTAATGGCATTTCCATTTGTCCAGCTCCTTGGGTCTGAAACATTGGAGATTTTCTAGACACTTCTCTTTCTGTCACACTCAATGTCCCATCTATCAGAAAATCCTTGTGGCTCTATCCTTAAAATACATCTAGAACCCAACAAACTTTTAACACCTTGATTGCTGCCATCCAGTCCTCCTCTCATCAGTCATCCCTCATCTGAATTATTGCGACATCCTCTAATTGTTCTCCCTGCTTCAGCTCTTATTTTGCTAACAGTATTTTAAGAGATTCTTTTAAAATGCAGGTTTGCCATACCACTCTCTACTTAAAACTGTCTAATAATCCCCATTTCCTCCAGAGTAAAATCAGAGTTTTACTGAGAAGCTGAGAAGTGCCACAGCTGGGGAGGTTCTGAGTCACCACAGAAAGTCTTTACAATGGCCTAAACACCCTCCATAACATTGGCCTGCATCACCTTGGTACATCACTGACCTTAGTCCTTGCTCCAACCTTTCTGGCCTCTGATTCCCCTGAAAAATCAAATGCATTTCTATTTTTTGGCCTTTGCACTATCTCTTCCATCTGTTTGGAATTCTCTTCCAAATGAATCTCTCACCTTCTTTGAGACCTTGCTTGAATCTCACCTTCACAATGAGGCTCAATTGGACCATACTATTTTGAGTACAGTGTCCTCAGCACTCTTGTCATTTATTTACCTGGTTCTTATTTTCCCAGTTGAACTCATCACCTCTTAATGTAATTTACTTATGTCATATTTATTATCTGCCTTGTTGAAATGGCATATACGTTTCATGAGGGTGGAATTTGTGTCTCCAGGAAAAACAATAGTACTTGGAACATAGTAAACACTCAATAAATAATTACTGAATGACTACTGATTACCTAGTACAGTCGTTGAATTTTAGAAACAAAAACACCACCAAGTACTGAGTGGCAACATAGCGTTGTGCCTGAGCACACTCACACAGGGGTCAGGTTTTCTGGAGTCTGTGAGATGCTGAGCAAATTCCTTGACCTCCCGAGACCATGGCTTTCTTTTCTATAAAGTAGAAATATTAATTATATGTACTTCATAGGCTCTTCAAAAGGACTAGGTGAAACAGTAGTGTAAAGCATTTGAAAGTGGCTGAATAGGAACAGCTCCAGTCTACAGTTCCCAGTGTGAGCGACGCAGAAGATGAGTGATTTCTGCATTTCCAACTGAGGTACCTGGTTCATCTCACTGGGCTTGTCAGACAGTGGGTGCAGCCCACGGAGTAGGGTGGGGTATCACCTCACCCAGGAACTGCAAGGGGTCAGGGAATTCCCTTTCCTAGAAAAGGGAAGCCGTGACAGATGGCACCTGGAAATTCGGGACACTTCCACCCTAATACTGCACTTTTCCAATGGCCTTAGCAAATGGCACACCAGGAGGTTATATCCTGTTCCTGGCTCGGAGGGTCCCATGCCCATGGAGCCTCGCTCACTGCTAGCACAGCAGTCTGAGATCGAACTGCAAGGCAGCATCCACCAATGGGGGGCAGCCACCATTGCTGAGGCTTGAATAGGTAAACAAAGTGGCTGGGAAGCTCGAACTGGGTGGAGCCCACCGCAGCTCAAGGAGGCCTGCCTGCCTCTGTAGACTCCACCTCTAGGGGCAGGGCATAGCTGAACAAAAGGCAGCAGAAATGTCTTAAACATTCCTGTCTGACAGCTTTGAAGAGAGTAGTGGTTCTTCCAGCACAGAGTTTGAGATCTGAAGAGGGTGTCTGACCCCTTAGTAGTCTAACTGGGAGACATCTCCCAGTAGGAGCCGACTGAGACCTCATACAGCTGGGTCCCCCTCTGAGACGAAGCTTCCAGAGGAAGGATCAGGCAGCAACATCTACCATTCTGCAATATTTGCTGTTCTGTAACCTCCACTGGTGATACCTAGGCAAACAGGGTGTGGAGTGGACCTCTAGCAAACTCCAACAGACCTGCAGCTGAGGGTTCTGACTGTTAGAAGGAAAACTAACAAACAAAAGGACATCCACATCAAAACCCCATCTGTACATCACCATCATCAAAGACCAAAGGTAGATAAAACCACAAAGATGGGGAGAAACCAGAGCAGAAAAGCTAAAAATTCTAAAAATCAGAGCACCTCTTCTCCTCCAAAAGAATGCAGCTCCTCGCCAGCAGTGGAACAAAGCTGGATGGAGAATGACTTTTAAGAGTTAAGAGAAGAAGGTTTCAGACAATCGATAATAACAAACTTCTCCGAGCTAAAGGAGGATGTTCGAACCCATCGCAAAGAAGCTAAAAACCTTGAAAAAAGATTAGACAAATGGCTAACTAGAATAAACAGTGTAAAGAAGTTCTTAAATGATTCAATGGAGCTGAAAACCATGGCACGAGAACTACATGATGCATGCACAAGCTTCAGTAGCTGATTTGATCAAGTGGAAGAAAGGGTATCAGTCTTGGAAGGTCAAATGAATGAAATAAAGTGAGAAAACAAGGTTAGAGAAAAAAGAGTAAAAAGAAATGAACAAAGCATCCAAGAAATATGGGACTATGTGAACAGACCAAATCTATATTTGATTGGTGTACCTGAAAGTGACAGGGAGAATGGAACCAAGTTGGAAAACACTCTTCAGGATATCATCCAGGAGAACTTCCCCAACCTAGCGAGGCAGGCCAATTTTCAAATTCGGGAAATACAGAGAACACCACAAGGATGCTCCTCCAGAAGAGCAACTCCAAGACACATAATTGCCAGATTCACCAAAGTTGAAATGAAGGAAAAAATCTTAAGGGCAGCCAGAGAGAAAGGTCGGGTTACCCACAAAGGGAAGCCCATCAGACTAACAGCAGATCTCTCGGCAGAAACTCTACAAGCCGGAAGAGAGTGGGGGCAATATTCAACATTCTTAAAGAAAAGAATTTTCAACCTGGAATTTCATAGCCAGCCAAACTGAGCTCATAAGTGAAGGAGAAATAAAATCCTTTACAGACAAACAAATGTTGAGAGATTTTGTCACCACCAGGCCTGCCTTACAAGAGCTCCTGAAGGAAGCACTAAACATGGAAAGGAACAACCGGTACCAGCCATTG
>NW_012117299.1:691517-706643 GCF_000951035.1 Colobus angolensis palliatus | reverse complement strand
ACAACATAACAGAATCTCTGGGACACATTTAAAGCAGTGTGTAGAGGGAAACTTATAGCACTAAATGCCCACAAGAGAAAGCAGAAAGGATCTAAAATTGACACCCTAACATCACAATTAAAAGAATTAGAGAAGCAAGAGCAAACACATTCAAAAGCTAGCAGAAGGCAAGAAAGAACTAAGATCAGAGCAGAACTGAAGGAGATAGAGACACAAAAAATCCTTCAAAGAATCAATGAATCCAGGAACTGGTTTTTTGAAAATATCAATAAAATTGATAGACCTCTAGCAAAACTAATATAGAAGAAAGAGAGAAGAATCAAATAGACGCAATAAAAAATCATAGAGGGGATATCACCACTGATTTCACAGAAATACAAACTACCATCAGAGAATACTATAAACACCTCTAAGCAAATAAACTAGAAAATCTAGAAGAAATAGATAAATTCCTGGACACATATACCCTCCCAAGACTAAACCAGGAAGAAGTCGAATCCTTGAATAGACCAATAACAGGTTCTGAAATTGAAGCAATATTTAATAGCCTACTAACCAAAAAAAGTCCAGGACCAGATGGATTCACAGCTGAATTCTACCACAGGTACCAAGAGGAACTGGTACCGTTCCTTCTGAAACTATTCCAATCAATAGGAAAAGAGGGAATCCTCCCTAATTCATTTTATGAGTTGAACATCATCCTGATACCAAAGCCTGACAGAAAGACAAACAAAAAAGAGAATTTTAGACCAATATCCCTGATGAACATCGATGCAAAAATCCTCAATAAAATACCGGCAAACCGCATCCAGCAGCACATCAAAAAGCCTATCCACCATGATCAAGCTGGCTTCATCCCTGGGATGCAAGGATGGTTCAACATAGGCAAATCAATACACATAATCCATCACATAAACAGAACCAAAGACGAAAACCACATGATTATCTTAATAGATGCAGAAACAGCCATTGACAAAATTCAACAGTGCTTCATGCTATAAACTCTTTATAAATTAGGTATTGTTCTGTAAATATCTATTAGGTCCATTTGGTCTACAGTGTAGATTAAGTTCAATGTTTCTATGTTGGTTTTCCATCAGAAGATCTGTCCAGTGCTTCAAGCAGTGTCGAAGTCTCCAGCTCTTACTGTACTGGGATCTCTCTCTTTAGTTCTAATAATAGTTACTTTATATATCTGAGTGCTTCAGTGTTGGATGCATATATATTTACCACTGAATCATCTTGCTAAATTGACCCCTTTATCATTATGTAATAACTGTCTTTGTCTTTTATTTTACAGTTTTTGTCTTGAAATCTATTTAATGTGGTTTAAGTATAGCTACTGTTGCTCTTTTTTTGTTTCTATTGGCTTGAAATTTTTTTCTATCCCTTTATTTTCAGTCTTGGTGTATTTTTATAGGTAAAATATGTTTCTTATAGGTAACAGATCATTGGATATTGTTTTTTATTCCGTTCAACCACTCTGTCTTTTGATTGAAGAGCTTAGCCCATTGAAATTCAATGTCATCATTAATAAGTGCTTACATCTTCCATTTTGTTATTTGTTTTCTGGTCTTCTTTTCCCTCTTTCCTTTTTTTCCTCTGTTCCTTTTAGTGAAGATTTTCTCTGCTGCTATTATTTAATTTCTTGTTTTCTATTTTTTGAGTATCCATTTTATGTTTTGATTTGACATTACCATGAGGCTTGCATACACTATCTTGTCACTCATTATTTTAAGCTGATAACAACTTAGCACCGTTTGCTTAAACAAATGAATAAAGAAGCACAAAGAAAGTTAATAAAAACTCTACACTTTAACTTCACCCCCCCACTTTTTAGCCTTTTGTTGTTTCCATTTGCATCTTATTGTTCCATTGTACTAAGTCTTGAAAAGTTGTTTTAGTTATTATTTTTCATTGGTTCACTGGTTAGTCTTTCTATTTAAGATGAGGGGTTTACTCACCAATTACAGTTTTGTAATATTCTGTGTTTTTCTCTGTGCATACTATTACCAGTGAGATTTGTATCTTCAAATAATTTCTTATTGCTTATTAATGTCTTTTTCCTTCTGTCTGCATTTTTTGCAGGACAGGTCTGAGTGATGAAATCTCTCAGCGATTTTGTGTGTGGGAAAAAGTGTTTATTTCTCCTTCATGTTTGAAGGATATTTTTGCCAGATACACTATTTTAGGGGAAGAGTATTTTCCTTCAGCATCTTAAATATATTATGCCACTCTCTCCTGGCCTGTAAGGTTTCCAGTGAGAAGTCTGCTGCCAGATGTGCTGGAGCTCTATTGTATGTTGTTTCTTTTTTCTTGCTGTTTTTAGGATCCCTTCTTTATCCTTGATCTTTGGGAGTTTATTAAATGCCTTGAGGTAGTCTTCTTTGGGTTAAATCTGCTTGGTGCTTGATAACTTTCCTTTACTTGGATATTGGTATCTTTCTCTAGGTTTGAGAAGCTCTCCGTTATTATCCCTTTGGATAAACTTTCTCCCCTTATCTCTTTCTCTACCTCCTCTTAATAACTCTTAGATTTGCCCCTTTGAGACTATTTTCTAGAACCTGTAGGCATGTTTTTTATTATTCTTTTTTCTTTTGTCTACCCTGACTATGTATTTTCAAACAGCCTGTCTTCAGGCTCACTAATTCTTTTTTTCTATTTGATCAGTTCTGCTATTGAAACACTCTGATGCATTCTTCAGTATGTCAATTGCATTTCTCAACTCCAAAATATCTGCTTGATTCTTTTTAATTATTTTAATCTCTTTGTTAAATTTACTTGATAGAATTCTAAATTTCTTCTCTGTATTATCTTGAATTTCCTCAAAACTTATTTTGAGTTATCTGCCTGAAGGGTAACATATTTTTATTTCTCCAGGATTGGTGCCTGGTGACTTATTTAGCTCATTTGGTGAGGCTATGTTTTCCTGGATGGTCTTGTTGCTTGTGGATATTCATCTGTGACTAGGCATTGGAAAGTTATATTTTTATGATAGTCTTTGCAGTCTGGACTTGTTTGTAATCATCCTCCTTGGGAAGGCTTTCCAGGTATTTGAAAGGACTTGGGTGTTGTGGTTTCAGTCATATATGCATTGGGGGCACCCTGTGCCCACTAACGGTTTGTGCAGACTCGTAGATGTACTGCCTTGATAGTCTTGGATAAGATCTGGAAGAATTCTCTGGATTACCAGGCAGAGACTGTTTTTCTCTTCTCTTACTTTCTTCTAAATGAACAGAGTTTCTCTCTGTTCTGAGCTGCCTCGAGTGCGTGGTGGTGAGGAGATACAAACATCCCTGTGACCTCCACCCCTGGGACTGCAGTGGATCAGACCTGAAGCCAGCACAGCACTAGGTCTCATCCAAGGCCCACTGTAACCACTACCTGGCTACTGCCTATGTTCACTCAAGGTCCTAGGGCTCTATAATCAGCAGGTGGTGAAACCATCCAGGCTTGTGTACTTTCCTTCAGGGCAGAGAGTTCCCCCATGCCCCTGGGCAGGTCCAGGGGTGCCATCTGGGAGCCAGGGGCTGGAGTTAAAAGCCTTGGAAGTCTACTTGGTGTTCTAGTGTACTGTAGCAGAGCTGTTACTCAAACCACAAGATGCAGTCCTTCCTACTCCTCCTTCCTCTTTCTGCAAACAGAGAATTCTCACCCCGTGGCCACCACTGCCACAGACCCATGAGGAGTATTGCCAGGCTACTGCTGATGTTCCCTTGAGGCCCAAAGGCTCTTCAGTCAGCTTGTGGTGAATGCTGCTTCCCCTGGGACTCACCCTGCAGGGGACTGGGCTTCTCTGTGGCCCAGAGCAGGCCCAGAAATGCCATCCAAGAGCCACAGCCTAGAATTGTCAACCCCAAGAGCCCATCTGGTGCTCTACCCCCTATGGCCAAGCTGGCACCTAAGGTATGAGACAAAGCAGACTTTTCTGTCTGCTTTTCTCAAGCAGGAGTCTCTCCCTCTAACCACCACAACTGGGAATGTGCTGAGTCTCACCTGAAGCCAGCGAGTCTCAGAGTCTTACCCAAGGTCCATCAGGTACTATCTGGGTATTACTTCTGGTTACTCAGGGCCCAAGGGCTCTTTAGTCAGCAGGTGATGGGTTGTACTGGGACTTGGTCCTTTTTTTTTTAACACTGCTGGTTCCTTTATGGCCCAGGGTATGCCTAGAAATGCCATCTGAGAACTAGGGTCTGGAAAGGAGGCCTCATGACTCTGACTGGTTCTTTATCCTGTTGTAACTGAGCTGGTATCCAAGGTGCAAGACAAACTTCTCTTTATTCTCTCTCCTCTCCTGAAGTGAAGGGAAGGGGTCTTTTTTGGAGCCATGAACTGTGCAGCCAGGGATTGGGGAAGGAGTCATGCAAGCACTACTTTAGCCAGCCCACCTGATGTCTCACTAGGTCATGTGCTCCCCAAATTCACTGGCGGTGAGCCCAGTTTAGCACTAGAACTTGCCTAGGAGTTGCAGTACTTGTGTCCTAGACTGCCTTTCAAGTTTATTTAGAGCCCCGGAGTACTTTAGCCCGAGGTGGTGAGGCTTGCCAGAAGTCAAGTTCTAATTGCTGGAGTGGGTAATTCCCTTCTGGCTAGGACTGGTTTAAATACTCTTTCCATGGGTGGGCATCAGCTGAGTTCAACCTGGTTTTGCTTTCTGCTGTGACAGGGCATGATTGAGTTCAATGCAAAGTCTCACAATTGTCATGCTTAAACTCTTCCAAATGCACAGATTCTTTCTTCACACCATGCGACTGTTGCTAGCAGATGGGGTGGGGTAGCCTCGGGGACTCAAGAGTCTTTCCTACCCTCTTCAGTGTCTCTTTCAGGGATATGAAGTGAAAACTAGGTACTGTGAGGGCTCACCTGGTTTTTGGTTCTTATAAAGGTGATGTGTGTGTGTGTGTGTGTGTGTGTGTAGATGGTTAACTTGGTGTTCTTACAGGACGTATGATCATTGGAGCTTTCCACCCCTCTCCCACAAGTGCAATTTTGTTACACACATATATCGCATAGTGGTGAAGTCTTGGCTTTTAGTGTATTTCAGACATATTTGAGTTTGCTTCATTCCCAGAAGGAGGTGGATAGGCTTTCCTGGGCAATTAGGGATGTTGGGGTGGTTGGGGAGCATCTGTTTAACTCCCAGTTTCCAGGCAGCTTGCTTCAAAACGTTTCCAGACAAATGAATTTCAAAAAACAACAAATTCTCAGAATAAATTCAGTTCTGAGCATTCCATGGCTGGTTTTCAGCCCACAATTTCATTTCCATCTTGCCAAAACAATTTCTGAGGAAAAACTGTGCAATTCAGAATGATGGCTCAGTGACAGGAGACATTTTTGCCCGTGTGAAGGATTTTCAGATCCTGATTCTATGCTAGAAGGGCATAGATTTTTTTTCTGAGATTGGCCAAGATGTTTATGTGGATTTTTCTTTCACTCCCTGTAAACTTCATCCCCAAATTCCCACACCCTATTGCTGATTTCTTAAGTTTACCAGCAAGTTATATTTGACATTGCCTGCTCCATGTTTATGCCATCTCTTTTAGTCATCTGTTTGACTTTGTTGTCTTAATTTCTTAACTTTATATTTTATTACTTATTTATTTATTGTTTGGAGGTATTGCTCTGTTGCTCAGGCTGAAGTGTAGTGGCATGATCATAGCTCACTGCAGCTTGAACCTTTGGGCTCATGCAATCCTCCTGTCTCAGCCTACTGAGTAGCTATAACTAAAGGCGTGCATCACCACACCTAGCTAATGTTTGAATTTTTTTGTAGAGATGGGGTCTTACTATATTTCCCAGGCTTATCTCAAACTCCTGGCCTCAAGCAATTCTCCTGCCTCAACCTCCCAAAGTGCTGGGATTGCAGACATGAACTACTGTGTCCTGTCCTTAACTTTAATTTGAAGAAGAAAAACATGCAAATATTTTTTAACTATAATCTTATTTACATTTTACTTTATTTAGTAGCATCCCAGAAGAACGCACTGATCTGGTCTTATCATCCATGAGCTTTCTTCATTGTGGATCTCCTCATTCTTCATGCTGTTTCCCCCACTCTTTCTCTTCTCACCTGTTCCACCTCCTTGGCCCTTTCTTGTATAGATATCCTCTCTCTATTTTTAATATTCTCTCTTGATTTGATCTGCTATGTCTCCTGAGCTTCTTAGGCTCATAGAATGTTGGAGGTGGCATGTTTTAGAGATAATCTGCCTCAAGACTGTAATTTGGGGGGTAAGGGTTTTGAAGCTCAGAGAAGTAACATGATTTACCCAAAGTCCACTGTAAGGCAGAGGCAGGAATGAACCTCATCCTCTGCCTTCTGCTCTGGTGCTTCTCTCTGTTGGGCTCTCCTTTCTTTTCTGTTACTCTAAGGCAGAGCTTACAGATTGCCAGCTCAGGGACCATATTTAGCTCATGGACAAGTTTTGGTTGACCTGCATATAAGTAAAAAAATTTGTTAATATTTAAAAATGAGGGACTTCATATGAGGTCTCGAGGTAGACAGTAGAGTGGTTAAGAGTATGATTCTTGGCCGGGCGTGGTGGTTCAAGCCTGTAATCCCAGCACTTTGGGAGGCCAAGATGGGTGGATCACGAGGTCAGGAGATTGAGACCATCCTGGCTAACATGGTGAAATCCTGTCTCTACTAAAAAAAATACCATAAACTACCCGGGCGAGGTGGCGGGCGCCTGTAGTCCCAGCTACTTGGGAGGCTGAGGCAGGAGAATGGCGTAAATCTGGGAGGCGGAGCTTGCAGTGAGCTGAGATCCGGCCACTGCACTCCAGACCAGGCGACAGAGTGAGACTCCGTCTCAAAAAAAAGAAAAAAAAAGAAAAAAAAAAGAGTATGATTCTTAGAGCCAGGAGTCCCAGTTCAAATCCCAAACCTACTAACAGGTTACTGTGAAAGAATTAACTGGCCAAACCATCCCTTGCGTTCTTTATCTGTAAAATAAGATTGGTAATAGTCCTTATCTCATTGACTTGTTAAAGAAATAAACAAGGGTACGTGTAAAATGATTAGAACAGTGCCTGGTACATGACAAGTGCTCTGTATGTTTGTTAATCAGCTGCTTTTTATCATCATTTCATGCTGCTGTGTTTCTCACTCTGAATCAGGAGGCTTTGCCCATTGTGTCACCTTCCTGGCCCACTTGCCTGTGTATAAACCTCCTGCCCTTGAGGACCAAACCCTTGACTCCATCAAAACCTTTCAGGAACAGTGAAGTTTCATAAACTTTGTGAGCTCACTCTTATTTGGAGAAATGACCTATCTGGATCAAAAACAGTGTGGAGTAATATAAACTTAAAAATGTAGTGTTGCTACTTGCAGATATGTAGAATAATGCTGTGGTCAGAAGACACTGAGCTGAACTATATGTGCTACAGCAGTGTCCTTCAAGTTGCAGATGTGGACTCACTGGTGGGAAGAAAATCATATTAAAAAGTTATGAAAATATTAAAAAAAGAATTTTAATAAAATATATTGCATTCTATGAAATAAGGGCAACATTTTTTCTATGAAACCTTTTTCAATTACATATTCATGTGTTTGGGATAGGATGCAAAACGCATTTCTTATTGTGAGTCCTCATCAAAAAGTTAGAGAGCCATTGTGCTAACGAATCTCGTATTTTAATAAGTACATTGAAATAATTCCTAACTGACATATTCTTTTAATAGTGTACTTCCTCTAAAGTCTTCTCTCTCAAGAAGGCTCTTCGTTGTATTATTTATTTGCTTAGCAAACCACTTTTTCTTAGATAATATGAAAGGGAAAATTCCATTACCAGGAGATTGCATAAGAAAATTGTCATCTAGCAGATTTTCTGAGTTGATCTAATCATAACACATTCTTAACAATTATAATAACCTTGTTCAATAAGTGCTTTTTCTGGTTCTTGTCCATGTACGTAAGAAAAGTTTGAGACTATGCATGGCTTACATTGTTGGAACAGTGGAGAGGATTTATCTGTTAACAGTTTTTTATTCTACCATCAGAAGCAATTTCCTTATTTTACCTCACTCAGTGTTTACTAATGCCTCTATTCTGGCTACCTGGTAGTAAATACCTTAAGCATTGTGCTGAACTTTCATGACATACCCTATTCTTCCTTGTCCTTCTAAGGCTGCCCTTTAAATTTGTTATAACTGATTTCATTTTTATAAACAGAAGGAAGGTGGCCCTGAGCTATTTAAGGTGGAGCACGAGGTTGCATTAAGCGTCCATCCTCCAACTTGAATCCTGGAGGCATCCCATTAGATGAAAAAATTAGCCAATTCTCCTAAAAATGTCTACTGATTTTATATGATTGTACTACTATACTGACATATTATATATATTACAAAACACATATAAAAGTTGGAGTTAAAAAGGGTGAAATGTTGCATTGGTTAATTATTACACTGCTATAAAGAAGTACTCAAGACTGGGTAACTTATAAAGGAGAGAGGTTTAATTGACTCACAGTTCTATGTGGCTGGGAAGGCCTCAGGAAACTTACAATCATGGTGGAAAGGGAAGCAAGCACCTTCTTCACAAGGTAGCAGGAGAGAGAAAGAGCAGAAACTGTCATGTATAAAACCATCAAATCTCATGAGAACTCACTCACTATCACTAGAATTGTATAGGGGAAACTGCCCCCATGATCTGTTCACCTCCCAGTAGGTCCCTCCCTTGACACGTGGGGATTATAATTAGAGCTGAAATTTGGATGGGGTCACAGAACCAAACCATATCATTCTGTCCCGGCCCCTCCCAAATCTCATGTCTTTCTCACATTTCAAAACACATTCATGCCTTCCCAACAGTCCCACAAGGTCTTAACTCATTCCAGCATTAACCAAAAAGTTCAAGTCCAAAATCTCATCTGAGAAGGCAAGTCCCTTCTGCCTAGGCGCCTGTAAAATCAAAAGCAAGCTAGTTCATTACAAGATACAATGGGGTTACAGGCTTGGATAAATGCTCCCATTCAAAATGGGAGAAATTGGCCAAAACAAAGGGGCTACAGGACCTATGCAAGTCTGAAATCCAACAGGGCAGTCATTAAATCTTAAGCTCCAAAATAATCTCCTCTGCCTACAAGTCTCACATCTGGGGCACACTGATGCAAGGGGTGGGCTCACATGGCCTTGGGCAGCTCCTTTACAGGCTGGGATTGAGTGTCTGTGGCTTTTTCAGGTGCATGGTGCAAGCTGTCAGTAGAGCTACCATTCTGGGATGTGGAGGGCAGTGGCTTTTTTTTTTTCACAGCTCCATTAGGCAGTGCCCCAGTGGGAGCTCTATGTGGGGGCTCCAACCCCCCATTTCCCTTCCACACTTCCTTAGCAGAGGTTCTCCATGAGGGCTGCCCTTCCCTTGCAGCAGACTTCTACCTGGACATCCAGGCATTTCCATACATCCTCTGAAATCTAGGCAGAGGTTTCCAAACTTCAATTCTTGACTTCTGCACCTGCAGACCCAACACCAAATGGAAGCTGCCAACGATTGGGGCTTGCATCTTCTGAAGCAATGGCCTGAGCTGTACTTTGGTCCCTTTCAGCCATGACTGTAGCTGAAGTGGCTGGGGCACAGGGTGCTATATCCCAAGGATGCACAGAGCAGCAGAGGCCCCTGGGACTAACCCATGAAACCATTTTTTTCTTGTAGGCCTCCAGGCCTGTGATGAGAGGGACTGCTGTGAACATCTCTGACATGCGCTAGAGACATTTTTCCCATTGTTTTGGCATTAATATTTGGCTCCTCATTACTTATACAGATTTCTTCAGCAGGCTTGATTTTCTCCCCAGGAAATGAGTCTTTCTTTCCTATCTTACAGTCAGGCTGCAAATTTTCCAAACTTTTATGCTCTACTTCCTTTTTTAAACATAAGTTCCAATTTCAGATCAAATTTCCACACATCTCTAGGGCAGGGGCAAAATACCTCGAGTCTCTTTGCTAAAGCATAGCAAGAGTGATCTTTGCTCCAGTTCCCAAGAAGTTCCTTATCTCTATTTGAGACCATGTGAATGTTGGCATTCACATCACTATCAGCATTTCATTAAAACCATTTAAATCTCCAGAAAGACCCAAACTTTCCCACATCTTCCTATCTTCTTCAGAGCCTTCCAAACTGTACCAACCTCTGTCTGTTACCCAGTTTCAGAGTTGCTTCCACATTTTCAAATATCTTCATGACAGTTCCTCACTCTGTGCACTACCAATATACTGTATTAGTCTGTTCTTACATTGCTATAAAGAAATACCCAAGTCTGGGTAACTTATAAAAGAAAGAGGTTTAATTGATTTACAGTTCCACATGGCTGGGAAGACCTTAGGAAACTTACAATCATGGCAGAAAGGGAAGCAGTCACCTTCTTCACAAGGCAGCAGGAGACAGAATGAGTGTTGAGTAAAGGGAGAAGCCCCTTATAAAACGAATAATATACTTCTTTATTTGGATCTGTTTATCTCATGAGAACTCACTCACTGTCACCAGAACAGCATGGAGGGAACTGCCACCATGATCCAATCACCTCCCACTAGGTCCCTCCCTTGTGGTGATTATAATTCGAGAGGAGATTTGGGTGGGGACAGAGCCAAACCACATTAGATGTCATAAATCACATTTAAAATAGGTTATAAATTATGAAAATATTTTTTGCCAATAATAATGTTAAATAATATTTTTGTGGTTCAATAGTTGCATTATTTTTAAAACAATGTGATATTGAGAATTAAAGTTCTAGTTCCAAGCACAATTCAATTCAATACTTAGTTTTAGTGGTATAATGTTATATATGAAAAAGATAACACATATCAATAAACAGATCCAAATAAAGAAGTATATTATTCGTTGTTATTGCTCTATAAAATGTTCATTCTTAACTCTCATACACCAATCATGCTAAAGTTTTGTTGAAATTCTGTTTGTAATATCCATCTTCCCTAAGGCATTAGTCTTTTAAAACTCATCAAAATCGGATTCAAAACGTATTGAAATACTTAATTTGGAAGATATTTAGCTGGGTTAAGTAATTCTGTTTCCATGTTCTTAAGTGTGCAGATATAAAAGGTTTTATAAGTGGTACACATCATTTATAGCAATACAAGCTCATAATCATGAAAATATTTCTCAGTACACATTTTCAGAATCCTTTTTTTCTAAAATTTCTTTAGAAAAATCAGCCAGTTCCTCACTTAACACTGAAGCATAACTTTTTAAAAATTGTGATAAGAACACAATGTGAAATCTTCTTAACAAATTTTTAAGTGCACAGCACAGTATTGTTAATTACAGGTGGAATGTGTACAGCACATGTCTAGAATTTATTCATCTTGCCTAACTGAAACTTCATGCTTGAACAGCAACCATGTCCCCCTCCCGTCAGCTTCTCACAATTGCCATTCTACTCTCTGTTTCTATGAGTCTTGACTATTCTAGATAACTCATATAAGTGTGATCATGCAATATTTTTTCTTTTGTGACTGGCTAATTTAACTTAGCATAGTGTTCCCAAGTTTCCTCTTTGTTATTGTATGTAACAGGGTTTTCTTCTTTTAAAAAATTGAATGTGGTGTGTATATGCCTCATTTTCTTCATCTTTTCATCTCTTCATGGACATTTAGGTTGTTGCCATATCTTGCCTATTTAAATACTACTGCAGTAAACATAGAAGTGTTGGTATTTCTTTGAGATCTTGATTTTAATTCTTATATATCCAGAAATTGGATTGCTGGATCATACAGTAGTTTCATTGTTAATATTTTTTAGGAACTGCCATACTGTTTTCCACAGTGGTTGCACCATTTTGCATTCCCATCAAGAATGTTCAAAGGTTCCAATTTCTCCATATCTTCTCCAACACTTGTTATTTTCTAAATCTGTAAAATTCCTTTAAAAAAGGGGAAAAAGGTTCATGATATTGGTCTAGGCAATCTTTTAATGTGCTACCAAAAGCACAAACAACAAAAGTAAAAATCTACAAGTGGGACTACATCAAACCAAAAGCTCTGCAGAGAAAATTAAGCAGTCAACAAAATAAAAAGGCAACCTACCAAATGAGAGAAAATACTTCGAAATCAATATGTGATAAAAGAGTTAATATTGAAATATATAAGGAACTACTATGACTCAATGATGAAAAAAATCCTATTAAAAATGTACAAAGGATTTGAATAGACATTTCTCCAAAGAACACATACAAATGGCCAAGAGGTGTATGACAAAGTGTGTAATGTCACTAATCATCAGGGAAATGCAAGTCGAAATCACAATAACACCTTATAGCTGTTAGGATGGCTATTAGAACACAAAAACAAACAAAAGAGAGTAAGTGGAGCATCACTTCTCATTTGAAGAGACAGATTTTCCTTTCTTTATTTTAAAAATTATATGCAACAGTGTATTCTACTGACATCCACATAGCAGTAAAGAAAAGCTCAACAAATTTGGATCGCTTGCCTTTTTGTAAAATGAAAATGGGTATCTTATCAGTAAGTGTGACTTCTTTTAAGTACTTTGCCATAGCGGAACTGGGGGAATTTCATGAGGTACAAAAGATTTTTATGGTTACTCTCCATCTCATTAAAATGTGTTGTCAAGATCTTGTTTTTGTAAAATCAATTACATCAATGACATTTGGTAGCAATTTGTGTATTTCTTTTTCATCTGCTTTGTTGTATTTTCTTCTGCTTTGTCTTTGAACAAAGGAGTGCCAAAATTTCATGTGAGTTGCTCTGTCTACCACTTACTCTGGAAATTATTCTTATTTCTTATTATAGTCAAAGCTGTTACTCCATCAACAAGTAGTTTAAAATTTTTATACATACATTAGAGAAATAATTTATTTTTTATTTTTATTTTTATTTTTTTTTTTTGAGAGGGGGTCTCACTCTGTCACCCAGGCTGGAGTGCAGTGGCATGATCTCAGCTCACTGCAACCTCCACCTCCTGGGTTCAAGCGATTCTTTGCCTCAGTCACCCGAGTAGCTGGGATTACAGGCACCCACCACCACACCCAGCTAATTTTTTTGGTATTTTTAGTAGAGACAGGGTTTCACCATGTTGGCCAGGCTGGTCTTGAACTCCTGACCTTGTGATCCACCCACCTCAGCCTCCCAAAGTGCTGGGATTACAGGCGTGAGCCACCGCGCCAGGCCCTAGAGAAATAATTTATCAGTAGGAAATTATATTTTTCCTTATTCTCAATAAAGTTAGTGTCATATATGTATATATATAATAATTGGAAAAAGTCTAGAATACTAGAATATATCATAAGCTGAAAAACAGATATACTTTTATCCAATTGTATAACAAACTTCCCACACTAGGTAATATTTATTTCCTTAAATCCTCAAGGTTTTTGTGTCTTCCAATAGTATTTTCTAACAAAAGAATGCATTATAGTTTGTACCTGTTTTATTTCCCAGGTGTTTTATTTTCCAGATGCATTTACTGTAGAAAGAACAATGTTTCCCAATGGTATATAGTTTTTCTTTAATCCTTAGGTAGGAGATTAAATATTTATTACATATTTAATGAAATATTGTGAAGTCCTGGGTTAGTTAGTACATGATACTTTGAACCACTATTTTAAAAACCCGTTGATATTTGTCTTCATAATTCTGTATGGTGATTTATGCATCAGTAATTTTGATGGCTTTAAAATAATCATTAATATTTTAAAGTACAAAATCTACTTAGAGCAAGACTAATCTTTAAATATAGTGGATATAAACTATATTTCATAGAGTCTTCTTGAAAATTTTGAATCATTTTACACAATTAATATCAGGGTAAATGGCCATTGTTTTTACCATGTAATAGGGCTGACAAAGAACTTACTGAAATACATCTATACAATATAACATTATCTTGTTTCCTTATATTCTTTGAGGCAACCATTAAAAAATTTGTGTATAACTTTATTATGAAATTTTATACACATAGACAAAAATAGAACATAATGAATCTGATGTGCTTATCTTCCAGCTTCAATAATTATAACTGTATGGCATATCTTATTTCATCTATGCCTCCCTACTTACCTATACTTTAGATTATTTTGTATCAATTTCTGGATAACATATAATTTTATCTATATGGTTCAGTGCATATCTTTAAAAATGATTATAATACTGACTACATACAAAATTAACAATAAATTTCCAATATTATTAAATATTTAGTGTTCTATTTTTTCTCATTGTTTATAATTTTATTTATATTTTTGAAGATAGAAGCAATGGGCTGAAGATATATTTTGAAGATAGATTCTACACTAGTTTCTGTTTGATTGGTTTAATGGTGGAGAAAAGAGAGAGGAATTTGAAGGTGAAACAATTTTCTAGGGGTGTCGTATACTTAAATGAGGAAGCCTGTAGAGGTATATTTGGGTAAGAAGCTAAAGCATTCGGCTGGAGAAATATCAAGATGGAAACATGTTAACATTTGGATGAATAAATCTGTAACTCAAAAAGGAGGTGTGGTTTAGAGACATACATTTGGAAATAGGTATATTGTAGATAATATTTTTTTTTTACTTCTCTTGTCAGTTTCTTTTTTCTTCCTTTTTTAAATTATACCTTAAATTCTGGGATACGTGTGCAGAATGTCTAGGTTTGTTACAGAGGTATACATGGGCCATAGTGGTTTGCTGCAACCGTCACCCTGTCAGATATCTAAGTTTTAAGCTCTGTCTGTGTTAGGTATTTGTCCTAATGCTCTCCCTCCCCATGACCCTCACCCCCCAACAGGCCCCAGTGTGTGATGTTCCCCTCCCTGTGGCCATGTGTTCTCATTGTTCGACTCCCACTTATGAGTGAGAACATACAGTGTTTGTTTTTCTGTTCCTGTGTTAGCTTGCCGAGAATGATGGTTTCCAGCTTCATCCATGTCCCTGCAAAGGACGCAAAGCCATTCTTTTTTATGGCTGAATAGTATTCCATGGTGTACATGTGCCACATTTTCTTAATCCAGTCTATCATAGATGGGCATTTGGGTTGGTTCCAAGTCTTTGCTATTGTGAATAGTGCTGTAATAAACATATGTAATGCATGTGTCTTTATAGTAGAACAATTTATAATCCTTTGGGTTTATACCCAGTAATGGGATTGCTGGGTCAAATGGTATTTCTGGTTCTAGA
>NW_012117299.1:648608-690326 GCF_000951035.1 Colobus angolensis palliatus | reverse complement strand
GGCCTGGTGGTGACAAAAATCCCTCAGCATTTGCTTGTCTGAACAGGATTTTATATTTCCCTCATTTATGAAGCTTAGCTTGGCTGGATTATGAAATTCTGGGTTGAAAATACTTTAAGAATGTTGAATATTGGTTTCCACTCTCTTCTGGCTTTGAGGGTTACTGGAGAGAGATCTGCTGTTAGTCTGTTCGCCTTCCCTTCGTAGGTAACCTGACCTTCCTCTCTGCCATTAACAGTTTTTCCTTCGTTTCAGCTTGGAGAATCTGATGATTATGTGTCTTGGAGTTGCTCTTCTCAAAGGGTATCTTAGTAGTATTGTCTGTGTTTCCTGAGTTTGAATGTGGCCTGTCTTGTTAGGTTGGGGAAGTTCTCCTGGATAATATCCTGAAGAGTGTTTTCCAACTTGGTTCCATTCTCCCTGTCACTTTCAGGTACACCAATCAATCATAGGTTTGGTCTTTTCACATAGTCCCCTATTTCTTGGAGAGTTTTTTCATTCATTTTTATTCTTTCTTCTCTATTCTTATCTTCATGCCTTATTTCAGTAAGTTGATCTTCGATCTCTGATATCCTTTCTTCCATTTGATTGATTCAGCTATTGATACTTGTGTATGCTTCACAAAGTTCTCATGCTGTGTTTTTCAGCTCCATCAGGTCATTTATGTTCCTCTCTAAACTGGTGATTCTAGTTAGCAGTTCCTGTAACCTTTTATCAAGGTTCTTAGCTTCCTTGCTTTGGGTTAGAACATGCTCTTTTAGCTCAGAGGAGTTTGTTATTACCCACCTACTGAAGCCTACTTCTGTCAATTTGTCAAAGTCATTCTCCATCCAGCTTTGTGCCCTTGCTGGAGAGGAGTTGTGATCATTTGAAGGAGAAGAGGCATTCTGATTTTTGGAATCTTCAGCATTTTTGTTCTTTTTTTCCCTCATCTTCATGGATTTATCTACCTTTGACCTTTGATACTGATGACCTTTCAATGAGGTTTTTGTGTGGGCATCTTTTTTGTTGACGTCAATGTTATTGCTTTCTCTTTGTTAGTTTTTCTTCTAATAGGCCCCTCTTCTGCAGGTCTGCTGGAGTTTGCTGGAGGTCCACTCCAGACTCTGTTTGCCTGGGTATCACCAGCAGAGGCTGCAGAACAGCAAAGATTGCTGCCTGCTCCTTCCTCTGGAAGCTTCATCACAGAGGGGGACCCACCTGATGCCAGCCAGAGCTCTCCTGTATGAGGTGTCTGTTGACTCCTGCTGGGAGGTGTCTCCCAGTCAGGAGGCATAGGGGTCAGGGACCAACTTGAGGAGGCAGTCTGTTCCTTAGCAGAGCTTGAGTGCTGTGCTGGGAGATATGCTGCTGTCTTCAGAGATGGCAGGCAGGAACATTTAAGTCTGCTGAAGCTGTGCCCACAGCCACCCCTTTCCCCAGGTGCTCTGTCTCAGGGAGATGGGAGTTTTGACTATAAGTCCCTGACTGGGACTGCTGCCTTTCTTTCAGTGATGCTCTGCCCAGTGAGGAGGCATCTAGAGAGGTAGTCCGGCCCAAGCCACTTTGCTGCGCTGAGGTGAGCTCCCCTAAGTCCAAACTTCCTGGCTTCCTTTACACTGTGAGCGGAAAACCACCTACTCAAGCCTCAGTAATGGTGAGTGCCCCTCCCCTCACCAAGCTCCATCACCCCAGGTCGACTTCAGATTGCTGTGCTGACAGCGAGAATTTCAAGCCAGTGGTTCTTAGCTTGCTGGGCTCCATGGGAGTGGGAACTAACAAGCAAGACCGCTTTGCTCCCTGGCTTCAGCACCCTTTCCAAAGGAGTGAACGGTTCTGTCTCGCTGGAGTTCCAGGCAACACTGCCGTGCAAAAAACACTCCTGCAGCTAGCTTGGTGTCTGCCTGCAGCCGCCCAGTTTTGTGCTTGAAACCCAGGGCCCTGGTGGTGTAGTCACCCGAGGGAATCTCCTGGTCTGTTGGTTGCAAAAACCGTGGGAAAAGCATAGTATCTGGGCCGGTTAGCACAGTCCCTCACAACTTCCCTTGGCTAGAGGAGGGTGGCCCCGGGCCCCTTGCACTTCCTGGAGTGGGGCAATGCCCCACCCTGCTTTTGCTCACCCTCTGTGGGCTGCACCCACTGTCTAACCAGTCCCAATGCGATGAACCAGGTGCCTCAGTTGGAAATGTAGAAATCACCTGCCTTCTGCATTGGTCCTGCTGGGAGCTGTGGACCAGAGCTGTTCCTATTCAGCCATTTTCCATAGATAATATTTAAAACTTTGAGAATAAAGGAGACAAATGAAAGAGAGACTACAGAGTAAGAAAAGAAGAGTTGCTCAGGACTAAGCCTGACCAACCTGATGTTCCTGAGGAGAATGAGAAGAAGGGATCACAGAAAAATGAGGGTGTAGTGCTACTGAAACTCAGAGACATGGCTCAAGAAAGCAGTAGGGTGTTGAAAACTGCTGAGAGGTTTAATGCAATGAAAATTGAAAAATGCTTAACTCGTCTGAGACTGGGATCCTCCACTTGCATATGTTCTGCTTTTGGGAGAGTCACCTAATGTATTTGGATTTGTTTCATCATCTGTAAAATAGTTGTGCTTGTGAAAAGAGGTGTTGAGTGCTGTGAAAGGAAGGGGTTTGCTTGGGAAGTGCCAGACATTGCATCGGACAATGCAAGATGATTAAATGTAGAGGTAAGGGTGGAGTAGATGATCTGCCAACTCTAAAAATGTATGAAATGTGAGCCTATGTACAGAATGATAGTATTTAACTTCACAGGATGGATGAAAGGATTTTCTGTATCACTCACTAAAGTACCAAGTACTAGGTAAATACAAAGTATTATTTCTGTTTACTGAGAATATACATATCAAAGGGAATTGAGGATTTGTGGCAGCTGTTTTAAGATAAACGTAGGCTATAGCCATGTTGGGTGTTCTCATATAGAAGAAGCTGGAAGCAGAATTGTCAGGTCTGTGAACCCAAATGTTAGTGCATCAGCACCTTAGAAATTAAGAGGTCCCTGAGGCTTTGAAATTGACTTGCGTCTGGTCTTCTCAAGTGACAGCCACTAGGAGATTTTGCCTTGTTCTCATACCACAGAACTATCTCGATAATCTGAGGCCACCTGCTGGGTGGTCAGGTCAGAACATCCTTCCTTTTGGTACCACTCTCAGAATTGCCCGCTCCTGCCCACTACCACACATTTAATTTTATATAGGGGAGAGAGTGGAAGGGGAGGAGGATCCCTGTTTCCCAGGGCCTTGCCACAGAAATAATGCTGAGGCTTCCACTGCTTCCTAGTGTGTCATGCAGGGAGAAATCACTGAGTCCTCATGCAGCAATCTTGTGCATTTGGGAACCTCATGTACAGTGAATGCTCAATAAATACTTGTTTTTCTTAAAAAGGGAATAACTAGCAATTCATACTGTGTGTATTAGTGGGAGGCAAGGCTGACCTTTGCCATTAGCCTATGGTGTCGGCTCTGTGGGATGATTTTGCAAATGTTCTGTTCCCACATTAGTAACTTTCTGGATGATTACAATTCTACTTTTAGAATTCCACCCTTTAATGGGCATTGTTCTCTGACAAAATGGAAGGGAGAGCGAAATCACCTCATTAGCTTTTTATATCTTACTGCATTTGAGTTATTTGGATCTCTCTTGAGAGCAGAGTTTGAAAGGGTTGTTGAGAAAGTCGGGGAGCTGAAGGAAGGTGGGGAACTACACAGAAAATCGTAGCTACAAAAATCTAGTTCTACAGATTTCACAGTTGTGCCAAGACCAGTCCTGATCAGTAGCTTTCACAAGGCACATACCCGAGGACAATGTGTGCTCCCTCTCATTCTGTCTGTTTTTCAGTAATTCCTTTATACTTCACTTTGAATACGTATTGTGAGTCAAATGTCCCACACATAGTCACATGTTCTTAATACAGTTACACCCAGATGCACAAAGAGTAACGATTTTAGTCTCTCTCAACTTCAAATTTTTGTGTGACTGATTGATTAACACAGTAACACGAGCAAACATGAAGTACCAGAGTTTCAGGTGACACATTTAATTAATGACATTCAGGCAAGCAAAGAAAGATAAGCATTCTGGTAGCAGCCAATTACAAATTACAGATTAATGAATGTAATTTTGGGTTTCAGAGATTTTCCTATTTTATTCTAACACTGGGATCAACATTAATCAGCTCAGAAAGGGGAAGGTGCAGGCCTGCTAAGCAAGGCATCCATCTAAGGATGGCTTTTGCTTTTGCTCCATCTGCATGACTGATTAGAAAGAATTACCAAACTTTATCTGACCTCTAGTGGCACCTCGTGTTAACAAGCACATTTGAAATCCACTTAGGAATTTTGCTGTGAGAATTCTACTATCATCCCATCTCACACCTGGAAGGAACCTTAGAGATGATCTGCTTGGCAGGCTTCTACCCACTCCCCGATTTCACAGATGAGGAGACTGAGGCCTGGAGATATTGATGAGTGATGATACAAATTGAATAGCTAATTGATAGAAAAGTCAATGATGACAGAATCCAAGTTTCTAAACAATTTTAATTTTAATTTTTGTAGATACATAGTAGGTGTATACATTTATAGCATACATAAGGTATTTTGATACAGGCATGCAATGAGTAATAATGACATCATGGAAAATGAGGTATCCATCCCATCAAGTATATTTATCCTTTGTATCACCAACAATCTAATTACACTCTTTTAGTTATTTTAAGTTTCCCATTTAATTTATTATTGAGTATAATCACTCTGTTGTTCTATCAAATACTAGGTCTTATTCGTTCTTTCTAACTATTTTTGTACCCATTAAACCATCCCAATCTCCCCCATACCTTCCTACTACCTTTCCCAGCTTATGGTAACCATTCTTCTTCTATCTCCAGAATCCGGGTTTTTAGATTTCTACACTGTTATGACTGTATTAGCAGAGAAAAGTCAATATGCAAGTCTGTAAGATTCTTGATAAGAATAAGCTTAGGTGTATACAATTAATGGCTGTCTGAAATGTCAAAAGCATCAAAACACTTTTGGTTCAATATCTGTATATTTTAGCCCAAAGTTCCAGAGTTTTATGGCATTATCTGAATCAAAGTAACTGATTTTGGTTTAGCTACATTTAAATGGTGAATTTCTTTTATTTTTTTGAGTCAATGGTTTATAACTATTACTCTTAGCTAGTGAGATGATTGTAATGATTTAATCGGACCAACAATTCAGTGAACTAATCTAATATTCAGTTCTAAATCTCAGGAATATTCAAACTGGGACAACATATGAATCTTTTTGTTCCAGGATTTTTACTCAAACCACAGGCTGTGTTAAGCAGTTGAAAATAACTCAGATTTCAGGTTTGAGTAGACCTGGGTTAGAATTCTGGATTCTTCTCTGCATTCATTTCTATTGCTGCTGTAACAAATTACCACAAACTGAGTGATTTAAAGTAATACACACTTACTTTCCTATATTTCTGGAGATCAGAAGTCCCAAATACATTTTAAGGGGCAACTAGGTGTCAGCAGGGTTTTTTCCTTCTGGTGGCTTCAGGGCAGAATCCTTTTCTGGACTCTCCTACTTCTAAAGGTTGCTGACATCCCTTGGCTCCTGGCTACATCACCCCAACCTCTGCTTCCATGGTCATATCGCCTTCTCTTCTGTAGTAAAATTTCCCCTTTATGAGGATACACATGACCACATTTATGGGCCACCTGGATTACTTGGGTAATCTTGACATCTTTGAATCCTGATTTTAATCACATCTACAAGGTTCCTTTTGCCATGTAAGGTAATGTTAACAGGTTCTAGGGATTATGATATGGACATCTCGAGTAGGTTTGTTTATTCAGCCTGCCACAATCTCTTACCAGCTGTGTGATCTAGGTCTAATCTTCTTAACCAGCTTTATTGAATTGGTCATGAGGATTAAAACAGAGCATAGATAAAACACACCTAGCAAACTACCTGGTGCACAATAGGTGCTCAGCAACAGCAATGTTCTCTTCTTTTCCCTTGGCTTACTCAGTAGATGAAATATCTAACAGTAGATTATGCATATAGTGGAGGAGGTTTATATTCAGTGTAGTCCAAGATCTGGTTTCCAGAAGCAGAATTACCACTGGGTAGATGAAGTAGAAACCGGAAATCCCTGAAATGCAGGATTTCTCAGTCCAACCTTTCCCAAAAGATGAATTCCTCTCTCCACCCTCCTGAATGGTGCATCTTGCATTTTGATTTTGGAAACTTGATTACTTTCTTCATCAGATTGTCCTTTCCTAGTCTGCATAGATAAAAATTTCATTGCTGGTAATCAAATTAATTGTCTTTTAAAATAATTATGTCCTGTGGCAATCAATTATACAAGTCTACAGATGGCACATAAAGTGTGTGCTGAATGGAATGATAATGGAATATGAACTATATTCAGGTTTACCCTGTTTTATTGTTTCTACTCGGCCATGTAGTTGGTCTACCTGAGAGGGATACTTAAAGAAATGTACTGCTGCTTCCTTTTTGTCCGACATCTTAGCAAGCTTGTGGTGTCCGCTGCTGCTCTCCGAGCTTCGCAATGCCGCCCAAGGATGACTAGAAGAAGAAGGACGCCGGAAAGTCGGCCAAGAAAGACAAAGACCCAGTGAACAAATCCAGGGGCAAGGCCAAAAAGAAGAAGTGGTCCAAAGGCAAAGTTCGGGACAAGCTCAATAACTTAGTCTTGTTTGACAAAGCTACCTACAACAAACTCTGTAAGGAAGTTCCCAACTATAAACTTATAACCCCAGCTGTGGTCTCTGAGAGACTGAAGATTTGAGGCTCCCTGGCCAGGGCAGCCCTTCAGGAGCTCCTTAGTAAAGGACTTATCAAACTGGCTCCAAAGCACAGAGCTCAAGTAATTTACACCAGAAATACCAAGGGCGGAGATGCTCCAGCTGCTGGTGAAGATGCATGAATAGGTCCAACCAACTGTACATTTGGAAAATGAAAACTTTATTAAATCAAAAAAAAAAAAAGAAATGTACTGCTATATTTGGCCTCTTATGTTTTGCTTTCCTTCTCTTTTTATCATCTTTTACAACACAGATTTAGAGAAAATGTGTGTAGTAGAACTCGGTTTCCTTGATTATTGATAATGATGTCCAACAACTTGATGTGAAATGATTCACTGATAGCCACTCTGGAAGCCTTACTTTGAACATCTTTCTTAGTGATGATTAATTACAGGCTGCAGTCTGGCTATCATCAAATTGAATGTGGCCTTCAGAAGTAGTCTGCTTGGGCAGCATGGGATTCAAAATGCTTCCTTTGCATGTGTTCAGATGGGCAATCACTCTGTAGTTTTCCCCAGTGATAATACCTACCATAATGGACTATTGCATGCATTGATGCCAGCTCCCTGAAGGCATTTCTCCAGGGTGGAAACTGACATATAGAAAAAAGGTGAATGCAAAATAAGACTGACATCTATGGCTCCTTAAAATGATTTTCTCCCAAATCAAGACACGGGTCCGTCCTATGCACATGGCTACATATAGTTGCCATTACCATACAATGGCCCTTCCTTTTTTTTCAGAGTGTTCCAGATTTGCATTAAGCTGTCACCCAGTGGCTGTGTAACTAGCTGCTTTTGTGACTGTTACAGGTAAGTGATTGAAAATACCTAGATCCTGTTCATACAAAGCTAGAATTAGAGGTTCTGAAAAATATTTTTCTCTAACATTCTGTGATTCTATGTTTTAGTAATTTTCTTATTGGTGAAGGTAACTTTTGCCAATGAAAAAAACCACAGTAAATTTAGAGGAGAAAAGGGCTGGATAGACAGGCGAAATGACCTTGAGAGAAAGGAGAGGAGATAGAGCAGCAGTATCAGCTACATGTAATATGCACTGGTGCGTCTGGCCTGAAAATAAGTTCCTTCGACAATATCTCCTGTAGGTATTTTGCTCTGCTTTATTTTTACCTTTATCAGATGGTCATTAAGATTTCCTAAGCTCAAAAATTCTGTGATCCTTCATTGTCACATCTGTATGCCATGTTTAACCTCTGTACTAGTTAGAATGCAGAGGGCATTAGGAGCCACACGAATTTGTTATCAGTAGCTTCTATTTTCTTGTGTCAATTCTTTGTGTTCTATATTATATTGTGCTGCACTGCAGCAAAAATTACTGACAAGATCAAAATATTCTAAAGGTAGAATTTTCAATAAGAAACATAAATACAAAACCAATGTTACCAGTTATCACTAAACTAACCTATTCAGAATGTGCAATTCTAGCCCTTGGCAGAATGGATACCTCAAGATATAGGTTTTCTGCAGCTAAATGGATACTTTGCCCCATAAAAGGTAGGGATGTTTTTCAGCCACAAAAGCCCTAACAGACCTGCACTTACAGACTCAGGGAAAAGCTTGTACTGTCTGTGGATCACAGGAAAGCCAGAGTTGCAGCTGACTCTGACTTTCTGCCCACGAGATGGCGGTAGAGGAGCACAGAAAAAAGAAAGCATCTTGGGCTGTTAATCACGTTGACTGTTTAGAAGCTAAGAGGGAAGCCAATCTGTCATTAGGTAAGACCAAGCAGAAATTTATGGATTTTATACCTTAGTGGAAAACACTGGTTTGAGGCTCATGACTGTTTCTAAGACCTTGTGATTTTATACAAAAATTCCATTCAATTATCATCATCAAATAGCTGTCCCTATTTTTCCTTGGTTTTGGCATATTTTAGCTTTTCACAGCTGGGTCAACTGATGGGCTTAATTTCAGCCCAGGCCAGCCCCAAGTCCTGAGGCAATCCTGACAGGAGCAGAAAGGATAGCGGCTGCCTCTGTGCAGGTGTGTTTGATAAGCAGCCCTTAGGCCGTATATTCCAGGGGCTGGCATTTCCAGCTTCTTGGGTGGGATTTGTTTCTCCCTCCTATCAAGATTCATATGGTGAGAAATTCATCAAATGGGAAAAAGATTTAGATGCTGGTTTAGGCAACCAACGACAATGATATAGGAATACTGACGCAGACTAACTTCAGGTGGTCATCCATAATTGGTAAGACACTTAAACGCTAACTAGAATCCCAAATAACTCCCTCTCCCTCTCCCACACTATCATTCAGCTTCTCTTTCCTTCTCTCTTCTTTACTTCCCAGCAGATCGTGTATCTGGAACCTGAAGGGGAAGTTCTTGGTACCCTTCCAGCTTTGGATTTTCTAACTCTGTTTTCTATTGGGTTTTACCTTGCCTAGGATTCTTCTATGCAGTATTGAATCCTTCATCTCCTGCTTGGGGAGAACAGTTCTGAGGACATGAACAGCTTACCTAAGAAACTGACCATGACCATGTCTTGCCCATACCCCTCTGCCCTTAAAATGTATCTCCTAATGTGGACAATTCTCTGGGTCATATCCGAGTACTTGTTCTTTTTCTACTTTTTTTTTTTTTTAGAGACAGGATCTCACTCTGTCACTCAGGCTGTATTGCAGTGGCGTGATCCCAGCTCATGCAGTCTTGACTCTTGGGCTAAAGTGAGCCTCTCCTCTCAGCCTCCTGAGTAGCTGAGACTACAGGTGCATGACATCTCACCCAGCTAATTTTTAAAATTTTTGTAGAGACAGGGTCTCACTACATTGCCCAGGCTAGTCTCAAACTCCTGGCCTAGAGTGATCCTTCCACCTCAGCCTACCAAAGTGCTGGGATTACAGGCATGAGCCACCATGGCTGGTGCATCTCAGCTTTTTAATAAAGTGCAGCACCAAACAAATACTCCTGGGAGTGAGAGGGGAAGGAAAGGAGCCAGGCAGGGTCTGAGACAAAGCCTGAATCAGTCCACCCTCAAAAAAAGAGAATTTTGTGGTGCCTTCTATGTTATTTCAAACATATTTGTGAGGTTTACATTCTACTAACATGTATCTATGCTTGTTTTAATATATTAAAATACATTTAATTGCTTTGACATTGAGTAAAATTGCTCCAGGAAAATGCAACATATTTATCCTGTGACTTTGAGTCTTTTTGGCCACTCTGACAATTACCCCTTGAATTTGAGTTTCTCAGTTAAGATTAGGTAGGAGTAGTGGTAAGGTGATGGGTTTGGAAGTCAGACTGAACTGGGTTGATTCTAGCTACTAATTGTGTAACCTTGGACATGATATGGGGCCTCTCAGCCTCATCTTTTTAATACATAAACAGGAATAATTGTAATCATTTAGGATTGTTGTGAGATGTAAATGCTAGAATGTGCCCGAAAGGACAGAAAGTGTATAAAGCACTTAGTTCCAGATACACAGGGGCACACTCCATAACTGTTCTATCATAGTTATGAATGAGCCATTTGGATACTGCATTGAGCAATCCATTTGGTCCCATTTGCTGAATATGAACTTAGTCTGATATGTTCAATAGTACCAGGTTAAAATACAGCTTCTTACAATGCAAAGGCAACCTCTAAAATATCAGAGTTGCTTTAATATTGTTCCCTACGGCTTGTGCCTCTTTCAGTAAGGCAACCTATATAAACAAAACATTTTCAGTTGAGAGAAAAGGAGTGGGAGTGGGGTGAGGACAGGGCTTATTTTTCACTCCATAGCTTAACTATTTGGCTCTGAGATGATCTGATGACTTGGCAGTTGGCAGCTAGCTGATGGCATAAGCTTTTTAGAAGCCAGAGCATGACAACATTTCAAAGAAGACAGGAGAGTAGTAGTTGGCTCTGGCTATAAAATTCAGTTTTCAACTTTGGCTTCTGATCCCCTAAAATGACTATGGTCCCCTTTTCAGTCTTTGCTCCCAAACAAAGCAGAGGTAGAAGTCCTGTAGAGTCAGGGACTAGTTAATTCTTCTTGTCGGCTCAATGCATTTTGGAAGAGGATCTGAGAAATAGCCATCTTATGTGATCTCTTGAATAAAACGTATTAATACAGGGTAAGTAAGGGAATGTGTTTTGATTCTGACCCGTTGCAGTTTGTGCAGAGGTGAGGAGACACCGCCTACTTCAAACACAAGTGTCAGCTAGGTGATACTTAAATCTAGTAAATTTATGGCATTACCTCAAGTTCTCTCAGATATAAACACATTTGGTGCCTTGGCCTAGCATTCAATTACTTTACACATGAGCAGGGGAAACAGCATCTTCTTATGCAACACTATATTTAATGCAATCACCAGTGTAAGCTCCATTAGCACAAGGACTCTCTTAATCAATTAATTAATCTGACAAGCATAAAGTATACACAAGATCTGAAACTGTGTGGTGTGGATTTGATTGAACAAGGTATGAAGTTTATACTTAAAGATCTTACAGTCTAGTTGGAGGGAGGCAAATAGGTAATTATGACGCAGTCTCTATGAGAAGGTGCTAACTCCGCCTGAGGGAGTCAGGTGAGGTCTTACATCTGAGTGCGTTGACAGACTCATGTCTTTGTAAGGTCTATGTGGTTGTTGGAAGCAGATTGGATTAGAAGAATTCTGCTGGTATTGAAACGGTAAGGATGAATACTAAAGGCATTTTAAACTTTAAAAGCTAAAGGACAGCTTGCAGGTCTCCATAACTTACGATGTAGAGAATCAGAGGAAAGGAAAAGTCTATGGTGATTCTAACGCATAGGACGGACTGGGTGCCCAGTAGAATGGTGGTGTCATGACAGAGAAGGAGAACATAATAATGATGACCAACTAATTTCGGCTTTGAGAGCAAGATCAATTTATAGTTTACAGGTTAAACTTGAGATGTAATTTTAAGCATATATTAAGGAATTTATAGCTAAGGCTGTTGGGAATGTTTTTACTGGGCCTTTACTCTCTATATCCACTGACAATAGCTAACATGTTGAAATATATAAAATTAAAGTATATTTTGTATAAATTTGGGAAGGATTATCATAATATGTTAGAAATATATTATCAGAATATGTTACGTCAGAATATGTTAAATTAAAGGTATTTGCTACTGATATTAATAGAGATGTAAATTAAGGGGATATGGGAACGCTAATGAATGAGTAAAGTGAGAAAAGTTAAATTAAAAAAGTTAAAGTAGTGCTCTCTCAGAAGTCCTTTGTGACAAAAATAATCAATTTCCCCAAATTCTCTTACCTTTACTTCTTGAAAGTTTTTTAAAATCTGTCTCCTTGTCTTCAACCATATTCGCACTGGTTTAGCTAAAGCTTTCCCTCCCATATTCTGGGTTAATAAGAATCTATTAAGTTTCCACCTTGCTTCCAGTCTCATTACCCCAGTCCACCTTCCACACTGTTATTTGAATGATCATTCCAAAGGACACATTACCATATTTCAACCTTCCTATAAATGCATCCACTAGCTCTGTCTCTTCTATAGTATCTTAGTGCTCGCTTAGATTCTGATGTTTTCACTTTTCACCCCACATAATTGTACATACATGGACTTTCCATATTAAGGTGTGTACTTTTTGAGTCTAGGGACAATGTTTTATTCATTTCCGCATTTCCTAGGTCTAGAACCATATCCTTCTCTTATCGTATTCTTGATAAAAGTGGGTTTATTTTTACTTATTTTTATTTATTTTATTTTATTTTTTTATTTTTATTTTTTTTTATTTTTATTTTTTATTTTTTTGAGACGGAGTCTTGCTCTGTCCCCCAGGCTGGAGTGCAGTGGCCGGATCTCAGCTCACCGCAAGCTCCGCCTCCCGGGTTCACGCCATTCTCCTGCCTCAGCCTCCCGGAGTAGCTGGGACTACAGGCGCCCGCTACCTCGCCCGGCTAGTTTTTGTATTTTTTTAGTAGAGACGGGGTTTCACCGTGTTAGCCAGGATGGTCTCGATCTCCTGACCTCGTGATCCGCCCGTCTCGGCCTCCCAAAGTGCTGGGATTACAGGCTTGAGCCACCGCGCCCGGCCAAAAGTGGGTTTATTATGGGCTGAATTTGGCTCCTTGAATTCATATGGTGAAGCCCTAATCCCAATGGATGTGGAGACAGGATCCTTAAGAAGGTCATTAAGGTTAACTGAGGTCATAAGCTTGAGGTCCTGATTCAGTAGGACTGGTGTTCTCACAAGAAGTGGCAGAGACACCAGGAGTAGTGTCGGTGCAAAGAGGAAAGAGCATGTGAGCACACAGAGAAGGTGCTGTCTGCAAGCCGAGGAGAGAGGCCTCACCATATATGAACCCTGCTGGCACCTTGATGTTGGACTTCCAGCCTCCAGAACTGTGAGAAGATAAATTTCTGTTGTTTAAGCCACTCAATCTGTGGCACTTTGTTAAGGCAGCCCAGCCAGACTAATACAGGGTTGAGCTGGGCAGATATGATGGATCATGTCTAGTATGTATTCGCCATGAGAGGTCTATATCAATCTCTCTAGGTTTCTTGGCATTGCAGGTCATCTCTAAGTTCATGTGACAAAAATAGATCAGCAAGAAAGTGTTCTTAGCTGAGGACTCAAGGCTCATAATAGGTTTGTTTGATTCCTAGTAAACAGTCAAGTATTTTTTAAAGAAATGCACTCTAAGAAGGGCTTTTGAAATTTTTCCTGCTTTTCTTCTTCTCCTGTACAAACTCCTAGGATGTGAAGATGACCCAAGGAAAGTTGATGCTGTTAGGGGAAAGAGCAAAAGAAGAATTACTGGGAATCCAAGAGTATGTTCATATATGTCAGGACTCATAGGGTTTTATAGGCTCATGAATCAAGCGTGTGGCATCCTGATTTTGATTTAAGATTATCCACTGGGGAGCAGATGTTCTTTGAGCTTTGCTTAAGCCTTCATGAACATGAACAAAGAGATCCTTCAGATACGCACTGTGAACTTCCCGTTGTAGTAACGTGGGACTCTTGGGGATGGTTGTTGCACATAATTTACTGCATGCACTGACTGGACACACACCACTGCTCACTGTACCCCAAACAATATTTAGAGAGGTGCTGCTAGCAATCTGGCCTTCTGCTTTCAGCTTGGTGGCTGCTCCATAGTTATTCAGAGAATTTTGATTGAAAGAAAACCAGAGAATTACAATGAAAAAACAAGGATAAGGGGCTTCATTAAGCTACCTCACAAATGATGAATCCCCAAACCAAAAATTAGTAGGAAGGATAAGGCTAAGTCTTACCTTCATAGTTGCCATAACTTTTTAACTTCTGCTGTGCATTTCTTTATCTGATTTATTTCATCAACTTGGTCAGATTGTGTGTGTGTGTGTGTGTGTGTGTGTGTGTGAGTGACAGAGAGAGAGAGTTGGAGCTCTCTTCTATAATGATGTTTGTGATGTAACTCTCTTTTATTATTAGCATAATGCTTATTTGTACGATTTGTAATTTTCAGGGTGCTTTCCCAGCTTCTCTATTATTTGCTTCATACATTGGACACATTAGATTACTGCAAGGACAGCAATTGTTTTATTTAGTGTACTGCTTAATCTACACAGCCCAGCACTCTTCATGTTTATCCGTCAATGATTCATCCGATGATTATGATAGGTTTCAGAGAAATGAAAATTCTGGACATCTTTCAGATAAAAGACCAAACAATTCCATAGGGATGCTTTTATAACATTTGAACTGTAGGGAACTCAGATAATTAAGACAGCACATGATTTTATACTGGCTCTTTGGTTTTATTTCATGATTTTGTCATTTAAAGTTAAACTTTGTTGAACAAAGTTAAACTTTGCTTTGATTTTTGACTCTGAGTTTCATCTCTCTTAAAACAACCGAGTGTTGTCCATTAGGCTCAGGTGACAAAAGGATGTTTGATCTCTTGTCAATGAGAAATCTCAGAAAACTACAGTCTATGTAATTATTTTGTGCAATACGCAACTGGATGTTTGAAAAAAATAATAAAAGTCAGTGTCTAACCCTTTCTGTGGTTCCCTGACAATAAGTAGTGGTAATGCTATCAGTTTCTTTACCTTAACCTATCTTAGTTCATTGCTTTTGTTGAAATTCAGCCCAAATAGAAAACTGTTTCATTAAGTAGGGTTATATATCATAACATATAGCCGATCCCTGAAAGTACAAAATCATTTTTCTATGCATTTACAATATATTTTCTGTAAGAAGAGAAGTATGGGAAGGAACAGAAAGTATACTACAAGTTAATTTAGTATTGTTTGTTAAAATACTTGAAAGCTTGCAACTGACACTGAAACCATGAAGTAAAGTAACCATCTTGGTTTATTTTATCAGCAATTAAATACATTTTGTTGCCCAGAATTTGGTTTCATGTTGGGAAAAACCCCATAAACTCGATTTAATTGAATTCCATAAATCAATTAAAATGTGATATTAATTAATATCAGTGGTAGGAACGTCTATGGTGTTATAGCAATTTATGAGGACTTCTGCAGTCTGTATTTTTTGTTGCCATTAGGAAAGCCCACGGATTCTGATGTTTGCATAAAACAATATTTGAGGAAAGCAGGGAGAAAGTGTGATTGTTTTTACTTTCGCTAGATCTTCCTGCTCAATTATACTTCAAGGTCATGATACCATCAAAAAAGCTAAAAATAGCTTAGTTGGCACAGGAGATCATCTAAAAGGTATGTGTATTTCAAACCAACACAAAGAGAAGGTAAGAGTTTGTCTGTTAAGTGATGGCCACCAGATGGCAGTGCATCTCAAGGAATGGAGGGAGGACCGCTCTTCTGGACCAGAACTGCCAAACTCGACCACGAGCACTGCTTCTCTTCTCTAAGCCAAACAGATGAAGGGATGAAGATCTGAAAGTGTTTAAATATTTCGAATCTTGCCTTGGGGAAACAGTCTTGCCAACTGCAGATGTGAGATTGCTGAGACTGAATCCTGAGTGATTCTGAATGGAATATTTAATTTATTAGCTTTTAAATCTTGTGAAGACAGGGCTGTCCTTCTCAGAACATAGATTGTAGCCCTTTATGTGGCAAGGTGTGAGTCTCTATTTCGGTGGCTCTTCTTCTTAATTCATATTCTCTCCCTAGGTGATCACATTGACCCCTGTGATTTCAATGTCATCCACACCCATGATTATGACCTATAGCTCTATCTGCTACCTACTCAATATCTTCACTTTGACATGTTTCAAAGAAATCTTTAATTTCACAGATCTCACACTTAACTCTAATGCTTGGTCCCCTGCAACCCACCATTTTTCCAGTGTTTGCCAGTTTATCATCCAACCAAGCCCTAAAACTAGAAATCTGAGAGTCATTTTTTAACTCCTCTCTCTTCTTCACTCCTGATATCCATTCAATCTTAAAGCTTGTTCATTCTCTATCTCTACATTTTTTTTGCTACTATTCCCACTTTTACTGTGCCTTTTTCCCCAGCCCATGGTTTTGCACAGAACTTCTAAATAATATCTGTGAATCCATTCTTGCTCCATTCCTGTGTATCTTCTGTAGTCAGTGACCTTTAAAAATGTAAATCAGATGGTGACACTTTTGGTCTTACCTTGATCACTACCACTCTCTACTGAACCTCTGTGAGGCAGTCACACTGATTCTCTTTCCATTTTTGTTTTGTTATTTGCAACCTCGACGCCTTGGATCATAATGTTACCACTGTTTGGGATGCCATTTCTCTCTTTTTTATTCCCTTCCTCTAAATAGGATCTTGTCTTTCAAAATTCATCTCAAATATCACTTGCTCAGAAAGCTTTTCCTAACTCAGAAAACTAGGTTAGACCTCTGTTTTATTATGTGCTACTTCCCTGGTGTTGTACTTATCACATTGGTAATCACTTGTTCATTGTTTCTTGCTAAACTTTTAGTGCCATGAAGAAAAATGACCATGTCTGTCTTGGTCATTGCTATATCTTCTGTGTGTAGCACAGTGCCTGGAATATAGTTGTCATTCAATACGTATTTGTAGAATGGATTACCTCATGAATGCAAATATTAGTGAGAATTGAAGGAATGAACTAATAGACATAATTTAGTTCTTTTAAATGGTGGCCATTTGGGTAGAGCATTTTGGGTGGTGTAGGAATGGAGTGGGCATGCTTCGACACTCTACTGTAAAAGAAGAATGTGTAGTCTGGTTAAAGCACTCTAACCACATTTCTTTTGGAATACGCCCTGGGTCTGTGATCTTCCTGTAATGGTCAGGGAAGTCTTACTAGCTCCTGATCCTGGAGCAGCAAGGAAGGAAGGAGCTTGAGAGTAAATGTGTGGTTGGCTCACTATTTTATTACTGGACTTAAGTCAGCTGCGTTAAAGGGCAGTAATATGACAAAAAGAGGCCCTTTGTCTCTTTTTCTGCCAGAACTTAGCAAAGGAACATAATGTGTATGGAAAGTCTAAAGTAGTGCCATTCAATGGAACTTTCTGTGATAATGGAAATGTTTTATATCTATACATCTGCTATAGAAGCCATTACTCATATATGCCTTTTGGGCAATTCAAATGTAGTAAATGCAAATTAGGAGCTGAATTTTAAATTTTGCTTTATTTAAATAAATTTAAATTATGCTATTTAAACTTATACTTAAATTTACATAGTCATACATGGGTAGTGACTACTGTGTTAGACTGTATTAGATAGGTATGGAGGATATGAGTTTTGTTGAGATGAAGATGGCTGAGCACATAGAATGTTTTGTTCTGAAGTTGCCTGCATTACAAAGAATCTGAGTTATGAATTTGACATGCTTTTATTTATAGTGATGCTCCCTTTCCAACAAGAATGTTAAAATAAAATCTTTCTGGATAAGAAGTAAGATGTGGATTTTTTTTGAAAGGAAAATATAAGGGACTCGCTTCTAAGCCTTGGAGCGTACTATCATCTTCTAATTCAATAGAGTGGCTTTCACTTCCCATCAGATAAAAAGAGATGCCTCAAACCAATTCCAAAAGCTACTTTCAGAAAAGCATTGGTTGAGTTTTCATCCTGACTCCTAGGATAACAAATAGTAAGTCTTCAAACAAAGTAGCAGCTACGCGAATTCTAGAATTTTGATGTGTATTGTTAATGCTGGTGTGGAAACACTTGGCGCTCTTATGACATGTTTCATGACATCGAGTACTGCACAGAATTAAACTCACATTCTAACACTTGTTTCAGTTTAGTTGGTTAGGATAGTGCTGGCTTCCTTACATTTTTAATGTGTTTAGTACATGAAAAGTACATAACATTCTCCTTTGTGTACATAGTACACATGTAAAATTCAAGCCTGTGTTTGCACAGCATATGAGGGTAAATGGACAAGCCAGGACACGGCTAGAGGAGGCTGGCCCAGTGGCTTTAAAGGATCTGGCCTCTGCCTAGCTCTGCTGAGGGCTGTGGAAATTGTTAATTCTGCCCAACTGTAACCCATTTGTCACGCTGTAGGTGGTAAACTCTGTTGACTGGATGCTCACGTGTTGAGATAATGCCTCCTAAAGTTTAATGTGCATATGAATCACCTGGGCATTTTGTTAAAAGGCAAATTCTGACTCAGCAGCCCTGTGACTGGGCCAGAGATCCTGCATTGCCAACAAGTTCTCGAGTGATGCTGATGCTGCTGGACTTCACTGTGAGTAGCAACGTGCTAGGGCATAACTGTGATTTCATTTTGATTCGTTTTACACTGAAACATCTTCCTCCATCACTACAAAACTTATTCTTCAATCCTGGCAGCTATGATGTTGTGCTATCAGTCCAGGTAAAAGTAAAAATTTTGATTCAAACTTGTTTCTGGGTCTAGAAAAATATAGCTGTTAGGAAGTTGGTAGCTATATATTTACATTTCTCTTTTTGAGGTAATCTTTAGCAGTAGAGGAGTTGCTTTGTACCTACTGTGATCCCACACAATTTCTATAGTGACATGTACATCTTCCAGGCTTTCGTATTCCTTTTCACCTCTCAATACTTGTGAATTTTCTAAAATGCTTCCTTGAATTTGATACCCTGGGGAGAAAGGTCTATATCCTTGTAACCACACTCATGTGACAAATTAGCCCAAGCTTCTGGATTATCAAACTTTTCTTCAGTTCTCAGTGTGCTCTTGTAAAATTATGACCTCAAGCTTTAACTTTTTGGTCTATTGCTGGTACAGTAAAGCAAGCAAACAAACAAAAGCAAGTGCCATGCATATGCACAGACAAATGTAAACATATGGGTCAGCACACACTTCTGGAAATATAAAGAAATATTAGTGGGAAAGAAAGCTAAACAAATATTAGTGATTATTAATACAATTTAGTAACCAATTAGGCATAAATATGCACTCTCCAGTGTCTTCTCAATTTCAAATTTAAAGATAAATTTTAGGTAATTCCCACAAGGACCTCTTTTTGCTATCTTACTTTTTTTTCCTCTTCTTATCCCCTTATGTGAAATAAGATGGTTATTTTGGTAATTGATGAATAACTTATTACAAAATTTGTTTTAACAGCTAAAATAATGGTGCGTCTAAATATTTGTATCTACATTGATAAAAGCTTCTTAGAGTTGACATTAGAATGCGCTAGATTTGAGGTAGCCACTAGATTTTATCATTCTCAGCTAATACAAAACCAATTAATTAGTTTTTGACAGAGGTTTTCTTTGAAAGATAACACAGCTTAAACTCATAGAGCTTCTTCCCTTAAGGAATTTAGATTGCTCATTCTTTTCTTACCCATAATTTAGTTTCATTTTAATTTCCTGAAACCTGTTTCTTTACTTGCCCTGTCTAGCCTAGTTTACAGTGGTGCCCCACCTGAGACTCTGGGATGGGCCAGTGTGTGTTTTAACCAGCCCTACCAACCTTCCTCGTGTTTGAGCAGCATGGGTTTACGCCATCACTCTACACTGGGCTGCCTCAGCAGAAACCTGGAGAGAATTCTTTCTAAGTCCTTTCTTTTACCTCCTATATTAAATTCATTTGCTCAAGCCTCAGACACAGCTCTCAAAAATCCTTTTTCCCTCTCTGTTTTGATGTCCACTGTGTTAGGTCAAGTCCTTATAATTTTTCTCCTGGTCCATGGCAGGGTCCTCTATCAGGTATCTCTGCTTCTTTTGTCACCTCCCCTACTCCAGTCCACTCTCCACACTGTGATTAGAGTAACCATTTGAAACACACTCAGGCTTATTATACCCTTCCTGGCAAGATGCCTTATGTGAACCTGAGTTCTGTGTGAAGGAGTCCATGCTTGTGGGCATAGCAAGTAGACCTGTTCTCCCCTGAATCCTTCTAACCTTGGGGGTCTTACTTTGATACCCTCTCTTTCCTTCCCTTCACTTGTATCCCAGGCTCTAATTACTCTGAGCCACTTTAGATTTCTCAAATGTGATGTATTCTCCTATCTTTTCAGGCATTTCTTATGCTGCTCTCTACGTGACTGTCTTTGTGTGCTTGGTGTTCTCCTATTGACTCCTCAAGATCCATTTCACGAGTCACCTTATTTCTGGAATGTTATATCACTCTCGTTCATCTTTCTCAGCATAATTAATTACTACTTCTCTGTATTCCCAAAGGCCTATGTACATAGTTCTTTTATAGGACTTACCACTAAATACAATTTATGAATGCATGTGTGTTTTCCTTAAGGATTTAAAACCTCTGAAGGCAAAGATCAGTTTTATTCATCTTTGTATCTCATGCTCCTGGCACTTAGTAAAATGCTCTGTAGTTGAATGTTGAACTGGGTGTGCCAAGCCTTGTTTTTTTTTTCTTTTTTTTTTTTCCATTAATATATAAGGCAGAACATGTCATCTTTGTTTCGTAGAAGAAGGGAGAGCTCTTACTCCACAGTCATAAGCAGGTTAGTCAATGGCCTCAGAAGGAGCAGGGTGTATGCAGGGCTGAAAAGTTGATCTTGGTTCATGGTGAACAGCAGCCCTATCCCCTTCCCTGAAGTTATCTGTGCGTCTTCTACCCCATTAGCCTACTAGCTTCCGAGGCAAGGACCATGTCCCTGTCTCTCTTATCTTTGTGTCCCTAGATCCTAGGAGTATTCATTTTTTATGATTACTGTAACAAATTTCCACACACTTGAATACATGGAAGTGGATTCATTGGGTGTCACCTTAGGATCGGTCTGCCAAGCTGCCCCCAGTGCCAAAATCAACCATCCGGCCATTAATGGCTTAATACTTCTGGAGGTCAGAAATTATAAATAGGGATAACTGGGCTTATATCAGGGTATTGGCAGGGTTGAATTCCACTTTAGAAACTCTAGAGAAGAATCCAAATTCTTGTCTTTTCCGAGATTCTAGAGCTTGCCCACATTCCTTGGCTTGTTGTGTCATTCCATCTTCAAAGCCAGCAACGACCAATCGAATCTTTCTCACGTTGTTTCACTCTGACACTCTCTCTTCTGCTTCCTTCTTTTGTTCATAGGAACACTTATGGTTATATTGAACCTACCTGAGTAAATCAGGATAATCTCTCTATCTCCAGGTCAGCTGATTTGCAATCTTAATTTCACCTGCAACCTAAATTCCCCTTTGTGATTTATTTGATAATATTCACAGGTTCTGGAAATCAGGAAGTAGACTTTTTTTAAAAGTGATGGTTGGGGGGCGGGGATGACATTATTCTGTATTCTATACTAGTATAGGACCTGGCTCATATCAGGAGACCAATAAGCTTTGCAGAATGAATGGACAGGGTCTGTATTGAGTGTGGCTTGGCTGTAGGCAGTCAGAATGACTTTGAAAGCAATGGTGATTGAAGAGGAATTGGAGGATGCTGAGGGAGAAATTTCTTGGTAAGAGTGGAGTGTTTCAGCCATGTCTGATGGTTGATTTTGGTGTTAAGGACAGCTTGGCAGGCTGACCTTCAGGTGATACCCAATCTATCCACTTCCTAGTGTTCACAGCTTTGTGTAATGCTCTCCCCTTGGCTTTAGGCAGGAACTATGACTTGCTTCTAGGCAATAGCATGACAGCACTTTCATGCTTAGGTATTTACTTGGCAGAAGCAATGGATGTCATTTCTGTGGCTACTATAGATTAAATGAGTTCTGGAACTGGAGACTCCTTGTGGGCTTGATGAAGTAAGCAGTCATGTTGGAGAAGCCCACACTGCAGGCAGCCTCTAGGAATAACGGGAAACTTCTGGGACCTGGAGGTGACCTCCAATCAATAGCCAGCAAAAAGCCAGGGCCCTATGTATTATAGCCACAAGGAAACAATTTCTATCAACAACTTCAATGAATTTGGGTGCAGACTTTTACCCATTTGAGCTCCCAGATGAAAATGCAGCCCAGCAGCCTTGTAAAACCCTGAGCAGGGGGCCCAGTTAAGCCATGCCTTGACCTAAGGACACTGTGAGATAATAAATATGTTTTGTTTTAAGCTAATGAGATTGTGGTAATTTGGATTCAGCAATAGAAAACAAATGCCAGCAGTTTGGGAATTATGGAATAGATGGCGGTAGGAGCTGCTCTGCCCATGCTTATGGGGGAAAGAGTTCTTGACTGTATGTTTACCTCCATTTTACAGCTGGAGCTAATGAGGAAGGGCAAGTTGAAACTTACTACTCTTGATTCAATGGTTAGTGAAATAGATGGGAAGAGAATGTATTATTCTGACTTCTGCTGGAATTCCTTCCACCCTTCCCGGGGCCATTGATTCTCTTGGAATTGAAGTTCATAGCAGGGGACTTTGCTTCATTAATCCTCACAGCAGAGCTCTAAAAGAATTCTTCTGGAAGCCTTCTTGGGATTCTATTTTCTTTCAAACAGAGTCACAGAGAGATTCCACCTAGCTAAAAATTACAGTAAAGATTTAGGTAAATAGCTGGGCATGGAATGAATAAGATTAATTATGTTTAGCAGTTAAGTTATTAAAATTATATGCAGGCTTGTGAATATACTGCTTAACACTCCTACGCTATTTAAAAAAATTATCTATAAAGATCAGTCAAAACTCAGCTTAGATTTAAAAAATGTATTTTAAGGATCTATTTTAAATTTATCAATAATATTTAGGTGAAGATTTTAACTCATGTAAATGATTTCAAAAATTCTTTGACCTACATGGGCTCCATAGCTTAATGGTTAGAGCACTGGTCTTGTAAAAATTCTTTGACCTAACCACTTTCCTCATTTCACAGGTGGAGTTATTGAGTGTGGAAAGATTAAGTGAATTGTCCCACATGGTTACACAGCTAATTCTTACTAATCCAGTTTCCAAGATTAGAGTTTCATATTGTTTTCACCTACAAACTCTACAATAGGGATTTATGGAACATAGTAACAGTGCAGTAAGTCCACACTACTACCTTAAACAGAACCAAATATATCTTAAGCATCTCAAACCTGTAATTATCTCTTTTTCCAAATAATCCCAAAGGAGGTAATATTTCTTGGTGCTTTAGCTTCAACTTCAATTAATGTCTGCTGTCATTTTAAATAATCATCATCATTATATTCCTTGGTTAGATATTGGTTATGGTCTGAAATGTGGTACAGGCCTGCAAATTCTTTTGTTTTTGACTGAGAGACCAAGGATAAGGGGATCGAGGTTATATCATCTTTGCCTTGAGTTGGGGCACCAGGTAGAGATCTGTCGCAGATGACTTGCCCAAGATATACAGCTAATCAGTGACAGGCTTAAAACTTGGAAGCTCTTAAATATCACAACTATTATTTATTTGTTTGTTTTTCTTAATTTTATATCTTTGCTACTGCTACACTGTTCACCACACTCGGTCATTGACACAACACACACACACATACACATCTTTGCTCTTCTACTAACTTGCTGGTGTTGGTGGTGGTGTGATAGTCATGGCATATGTCCACAAAAATATTTTGAATGCTCATAATAGAGGCAGTATGGTTAAGTAGAAGAATCAGGTTTTGACTTACTTATAGGGAAACTGAATTTTCTGAGTGTCAGTGTCCTCATCTATAAACTGAAAGCAAAGAGTTAATAGTGAGAATAGGTGTGGGAGCCTCCGGGGGCAAGGCTGGGATGGTGGGGCCCAGTGTTTATGTTGCTGGGAGTATGGCTACCTTGGAAGTCGCAAGTGCTTTGTATATTCCAAAGTGTTTCTCTCTCTCTCTCTCTCTCTCTCTCTCTCTCTCTGTGTGTATAGTGATATATATATATAGCGATATATATAGTGCTATTGTTACTCCTTCATATCAGGCATTATGATGAATGCAGGAGAAATATTGTCTGATATGTAGTCCTTGCATTCAATAAAGTTATACTAAAATTACAATCTCAGGATATAAAGGGTATAACAGGACAGCATATGCTGAGTGGCCAGTGCATAGCAAGGACAAATACCTAGAGAGAAGTGAGATGACTATGAAATGTACAATTGAGATGCCTATGAAGTGGACAATTGGGAGGACTTTGTGGAGAAGTTATGACTTGAGCTGGGTCATGAAGGACGTGTAGCAGACAACAAGACATCGTCTTAGGCAGGTGGGACACATTGAGCAAAGGCAGGGAGGTTGCTCAAGGAGTGGTTAATATACAAGAAAGGAAATGTGACAAATATTTACAAGAGGAGAATTAAGTCAGAGAAGATATTTACATCAAAGCTTAGAATTTTATTATGCAGGCAACAGGGAGGCACAGGTGACTTTTGAGCAGACGTAGCCTGTCCAAAGTGATGGTTTGGGAAGCTTACTTTAGCAGGAGTGTAGATTGGTTTCTAGTAGGGAGTAAGGCAGGGAGAGCTGCTTATTCTTTTTTCTGCTCAGTAGTGTAGGGCAATTGGAGTGCTGCTTTCTAAATGATACTTATGAAAGTATTGAGACTATGTGAGGCTCCCCTTGTTTCTGGAGTACCAGGTTTCTGGAGTACCCTCATCTCCCATCCCCGCACAGGCCTCTAAGTCCTGCTCCTCCTCGCGAAATGCACAAAACCTCAAGGCTGATTGCCTGGAGTTTGTTTTGAGCCAAATTATTTTAATGACTAGCAATTACATTACAGAGCCACTGATAACAAAAAGCTCATTTTTTTTTTTTTTTTCCCTCAAAGTACAAGGAAAGGAGAAAGAATCTTGAAGTCTCATAAGAGAAAAGGAAAAGAGATCTATTTTTCCTGTTCTTCTCCCTCCTCCCAACTTCTACCCTCCAAAAGGCCCTGGTGTGTGTTGTAAATAACTAATGGGTACTAGGCTTAACACCTGGGTGATGAAACAATCTGTACGACAAACTCCCATGACACAATTCCACCTGTGTAACAAACCTACACTTGTACCCCTGACCTTAAAAGAGATCTATTAAGGAAAAGAGACCTATTGCATCCTTTCCTGATTGAGCAAGATTTTTTTGGTCTTCTCTGTTGACTGTGTTTTATGTACTTTCAGATAACTGTCTGAGCAATGACTATTTTACTTCTTCTAGTGGAAGTATTTTCAATAGGTTAATTGTTTCACTTATTGCCATTGACATTTTTCTGCTTTTCAACCAGAATATTTATATAATAATTTGCTAATATTTTTATGCCTGTTTATATAAAAAGTAGTATTTGAGTGACTATAAAAATAATATTCTTATATTAAGTACTATCAACTTAAAAGCCGCAGCCAACAAGAATACATTATTTGTGTTTTGAACTTTCTTCTTTCATAGGCATACTAGTCACTAATCCAAAATCAAATTAGGAAAAAATGAAAAAAAAAGGCCAGGCGTGGTGGCTCATGCCTGTAATCCCAGCACTTTGGGAGGCCGAGGCAGGTGAATCATCTGAGGTTGGGAGTTCGAGTCCAGCTTGGCCAACATGGAGAAACCCCATCTCTACTAAAAATACAAAATTGGCCGGGCATGGTGGCACATGCCTGTAATCCCAGCTACTCGGGAGGCTGAGGCAGGAGAATTGCTGGAACCCAGAAGGTGGAGGTTGTGGTGAGCCAAGATTGTGCCATTGCACTCCAACCTGAGCAACAAGAGTGAAACTCTGTCTCAAATAACAATAACAACAACAACAACAACAACAACGACAGCAACAGCGTTAGTGTAATTCTAATCATTGAAGTGACAAATGAACATAAACATGATGGGGAAACAGTAGAATAATCCATGGGAATTTTATTTGTATTCAAATGAAAAAATAGAGAAAGAAAAAGTGCTTCATCTTCTGTATAATTAAAGAGGATTTTGAGTTGGAGAATATTGCTCTATGATTTATACAATATCTTCTCAACTCGTTAGAATTCATCACATCTTTTGTTTAGATTTAAGTTACTTACACTTTTACAAAAGCAGCAAACTTTTAAAATTAGAAAAAACCTTGAAATGCATTCAAATTCATGTAGGCTTCTCTTTATATGACTTTAATTTTTTTCATCAGAGCGATCATACTTTCTAGTCCTGTTTTGTTCATGAAAATATAAACCTAACTGTCTTAGTTGCTTCGTCAAAACTACTGGTTCTCCCTTCAAGGATGTTGTTAGGGAAAAGTGGTTAAATGACAATGAATGTCTTATAATGCGAAAGTGCTCTGCATATTTTTAATAACAAAGAATAATTTGTGTTTGTCTTGTGCCTGAAAAAATGTTTTATCAAGTGGAGAACCCTTTTAAATATATGAATGAAGCCTATGAGAGGAGAGTTTATTATTATTAATTGTTATTATTATTTTCTGATGCTTATTTGACCTTGGGTAAGTTACTGAACCTCTTCCACATGCTGTACATCTGGACCGCTCATGAAGATGTGTGTAAGTAGACAGCCCTCAATCCTAACGTGCTGACCTCCACAAATCCCAAATAGCTACCTTGGCCCTACAACATTCCTTTACCAGTGACACGAGGAAAAGAGAAATTAAAATATAATATTATTGCACAATTTCTGCCTTGACCTCTCAACTGGGCATCCCCTACCCATACTCATCTCAGACCTAGAGAGAGGATCAGTCACATCCGGCCTCTGCATGCTTACATGGTTCTGTTTAACTTGGCCTTGAGACTGGGGCTCTGAGCCCAGAGGGCCACTGATAACACTGCAGGCTGTCTACTGTGATGAGTGCCTGATTCTCCACATTTGTGCCTTTGCATAATGCTCCCGTGGCCATCTGCATTTTTGGCTCTGGCGTCAGGCAGTAGGATATGGTGGTGGCAGCACTGGAGAGGAAATCCTAAGCACTCCAGATCCACTGAAAGGAGGACACATCTTAGGGAACTTTCTACTATGAGCCTCATGTTTAACACTTCCCATGTTTATTGACATTTTAGTGACAATCTGCTAAGTTTCCTTTGTAGTTTTCATTTATTAGATGTGTAATGAAGCAGAAATAACCTCTGTTACCCAGCAAACATTGGCGCCATTCTCCCTTGCTTCCTTGGCACTCCAGAGGACGGCTTTGATATTGTCATAGAGGTGATTCCAGGCCAGTCTGGGGCAAAGCTCAGATATTTGGCAATGAAGAGAGTTAGAAAACATGCCAGGCTCATAACCCTCTATAATGGAAATAAGAACCTCCTTGGATTCCAAAGAGAATTTCATTTTATGAAAATGAAAATTCAACCTTTGGGAAGCCCAGTTTGAGGAGCTTTTTCTGACCTTCATAGTTTTTTCCTTGACTTCTTAGCCAAAGGAGATAAATCAATATAGCATAAGCAATTTCTGAGTAGCAAAGAATATGAATAGAATTTCAAAGGTGTTTTGGGACTGGGACACTTTGATACATTCTGAGAGAATCAAGTGGCTTGGAAAGAAATGGTTATTCTAAGGTTACTGTTTGGGGAGTGGAGACAGAAAGTGGGAAGGGAAACCATATAACGTAATGTTGGGGACTGAATAAGTTGAGAATAAAGCAGAAGACAGCAATTTTACTAAGACCAAAATAATTTATTTTCATGTAAACTCTTGGATTAAGTCAGAGAAGCAAAAGCATTAAGTACCATGAGATTTTAAACTCAAACTAACCCAAAGCATTCTCAAAGAATTTATTTTCTGTGATGGTACAAATGATGTATATTTAAACATTTTTAAAATGTTGTACTTAGTTTAGATTTTTCAGCTTTCCTGCAGCCTCTGGCTGCTGAGAATCTACTGAAAAATCTTCTGTGTAACTTATGTATACTAGTAAATCTCTGCTGCTTGCCTGTGATCTGTCTCATATAAATGAGGCAGTACAGTTGGCTGGAATGCTAGGGTTGGCTGCTGCTTGCCATAATAATGGTGTGGGAAATGAGGTCAGGAGATCGAGACCATCCTGGCTAACATGGTAAAACCTCGTCTCTACTGAAAATACAAAAATTAGTTGGGTGTGGTGGTGCGTGCCTGTAATTCCAGCTACTCAGGAGACTGAGGCAGGAGAATCGCTTAAACCAGGGAGTCGGAGGTTGCAGTGAGCCGAGATTGTGCGACTGTACTCCAGCCTCAGCAACTGAGAGAGACTCTGTCTCAAAAAGGAAAAATGGTGTGGGAAAGCAGGACAGTAGACTTATGAAGCTGATTGTAAAGACTTAAACACCAACAAGAAAGATAGGGTGCTTGTCTTCATCAGCTGGTTATGGATATGCTTCTCTAGCATCTTCCCTGGACATCTACCCTGCCTTCCACCACCAATTTCTTTCTTTTCCTGGCCTAAGCTAATTCCTCAAATTCTGCATTATGGAAGAAGAGAAGACTATGAATTTCCAAAAACTTTTCTTCAGTACTTTTTTCCTTATTGAAGTCTCCTTTATCTAAAAAAATTTAAATGTCTTTTAAATTTAAAACGCAACTAGAAAACAAGCAGAGCCAAAAATGAAGTAGCTGATGGGTTTTGTAAGGGATTAGACAAGTACCCTTCCTTCCTCCCTATCCTAACTTGAGTTGTGTCCTAGTCTGTTTTCTGTTGCTGTGACTAAATACCTGGGACTGGGTAATTTACAAAGAAAAGAGGTGTATTTCTTACGGTTCTGGAGGCTGAGAAGTCCAGATTAGGTGACTACATCTGGTTGACTTTTGGTGAGGGTCTCATGCTGTGCATGGCAGAGGGCATCCCAGGGTGAGGGGTTGAGCTCAGAGCCACGATGGCTTTTATAACAGACTTACTCTCATGATAACTAATCCATTCCTGTGATAACCCATTAATCCATTAAACCATTAATCCATGAATGGACCTGATCACCTCTTAAAGGCCCCATCTTTTAATATGGCTACATTGCAGATTAACTTTCAACATAAGTTTCAGATGGGACAAGCATTCAAACCATAGCAAGCTGTCTTTCAAGGGCATCCCATTTGCCAGTTTGCAGGAAGCCCTTCTGACCAGTCAAGAGCCTCTGGAGTTTTTCCTTCTCTGAATTCTTATCATATTAATAATCTATCCCACACCAGTGGGACTAGTTTGACTCATGTCCTTCCTGATCTCTTGTAAATGTAAATCAAGTAGTTGTATATCTTAACTTGAAATCATAAGCTTTTGAGCATGAGAGCATCTTATACTTCTATACCTGTACATTGTACACATGTAATAAGTGTAGTTGGATGTTGACAAGTATTGAAGAAGCAGATAAAGTCTTCAAAGATAAGAATTTGTATTTTTTTATGTATCACATTAAGTAATGGGGGCATTTAATACATATTAAATAGCATGGCACCACAAAAATTGAGGAAGCACTTCTTAGATTCTAACAGAATCCCTGTCTTCTCTGTCTTGGTCTATATTTATTCTTCCTGTAAGTAGCAAGCACGTGGTTAGGCTATACATTAGTCTTTCATTTAAAGGCAATTGTTCTGAATCAAGGAAAACAAAATTAAATAAATTCTGAAAAGGGAATGAGCAGTAGTAACGGGCTCAACACTCTTTTGTTAGGGGATTAAAGCATTAATCATCCTATTATCTGCTATTTTGAGCTTTGCCAAAGTTGCTAGAGGTCGATAGGAATTAGTTTCAATTAAAACACTTTAGAACTTTCCTTCTTATATCACCTACTGTTTTGAATTGAAAGAAGATGGATGATGATAACGTGGTCCCGATAGTCTAATTGTGGTTTCTTTCCATTTTTTGCTAAGAAGTTGTAGAAAAGGTCACTGTGGATTTTAAAAATTAAGAGCTTCATTGTCAGAGTGTATCACTAATGCATATAATTACTATTTGAGATTATCAAGAAGGTCTAAAGACAGACATTTTATTTTAATACTCACTGTTAAATTGCATTAGTGACATTTGCTAATAACCTAAGGAAGTTACCTGCTGTGGTGGTGAGTTTTGAATGGTAAAGTTTAGCATTTTGACATGGCATGCCAACACTACATATAATACACACAAAAAGTAAGAATTAATAAATATGTCCATTAAAACTGTTAAAAACCTGAACTAGTCCCCAATAACTTCATCAGGAAAGACAAAATGTAATAAACAGTAGCAGTTATTTCTTGACAAACTGCCTAATAGACTGATTTGCAGAATTGCTACAGTTCACATTTAGAAAGTTAAGAGAGAGTCCTGGCAGATTGAGATTGGCAGGTAAACTATTTCTAAAGTGGTAAACATGGGTAGGTTAATTGCTGAAGCAGCAAGATAATATCCTTCAGAGTGTGCTTCCTTACCTGATGCATTGATTGAAAAATAAAAATTCAATGTTTCCAGTCTTTAGATAACTAGCTTGTAATAGTAAGAAAATATTGGATAATTATTCAGCTTTTGGTATTTTTCAATCATTTTTCAAACATCTTTCCTGGGCAGTGAGATGAAAGCTCAATGTCTCATTACCAGCTGTTAGGTTTATTTGTGCATATTATTAAAATACTTAGTGGTGAGTTTATTTAGTTATTTGGAGAAAGAAGAAAGGTGACTCAGTTTAGACGTTTCTACCTACTCCAGCATGGAGCTTTGGCTCAAAAGAAAGTGATCTCAAACCTACTATACAGATAAATTTATTTTATTGTTCACAGAGAGTTTTTTTAAGCACACATTTAAAAAGTTGCTTTGTTTTTCCAATTATGAAAGTAACAAATACTCATCATGGATAATTTGTGAGTTGGAAAGGAAAAAATAAAATAGCATCATATAAAGAAAACTATTAACATTTTACTTATTTATTTACTTTTACTTTTTCTATGCAGAACCTTTTTGTAAACAGTTCTCCAGTTCATCTGTAGTTTAGTTTTGGATATTTTTTTTAGCTCAATGTTATAACCTAAGATTGTCCCCATGACAATGCAAGTTATTGTTGGATATGTGGGTTCTATTTAGTGAGGATTCCGTAACTTACCTAGCCGTTCTCATGTTGTTGAATATTTACATAGTTTTCATTATTTTTGTAGAGATGCAATGGAAATCTTTGTAAACTAGACTTTTTTTTTGGTACCCTGGGTTAATTTTTTGGTGTTGAATCACTGATGTAAAATTTTTAGTCTAAAGAGTATGATAATATGACAAAAATGGAAGTTTTGGTTGAGGTAACAAGCTGTGAGAGATGACAAATTCCATAGGTGATGTCAGAAAAGATGCCAAATTTTAAGATTATTAAAAGCCAGTTACATTGATCTTAATTATTTTATAACATCGAGAATATTAAAAGGTCATAATTTGAATATCAAAGGGAATTTGGGGTACCAGTTGTTCATTTGCTGTGTCTCCCAGAATTGAATGGGGTTTGCCTGCTCCTCTCCTCACCCTAAGTAATTTAATGTGTCCCTGTAGGTTTAAATGACATGATGGACCTGCTTCTGACTCATGCTTGAGAGATCTGAGATGAGTGACTGGCTAGATACTGTACTGAGGGTACAAAGGAGAAATTGATGAATGAGGAAACCCTGAAATCCTGGAGTTTGTCAGAGGGAAGAATGTGCGATAATTTCTCATGAGCCATATATTATCAGAGATAACATAACTTCATTCTCGCTCCCATCCAACAAAGCTGTTTGACATGGCAGCAGATTCCTGGAGGCTGAATAGTGTCAAGCCTGGAAAAAAAAATGCATTTGCTGTTGTTGACATTACTGTAGGTCTCTGAAAACTTATGAAAGATAAAGAAGGAAGAGGGGGAATAGACATAAGGGTGTAACAAGAAGCAGTTTAAATTTTGAACATGTTGAATTTAAGGTACTTGTGAAACATCAAGATGTAAGTGCCCAGCAGGGAAGTATGGTGCACAGGTTGGGGCTGAAAGAGTCCTTGACTAGAGATGTGGATACTGACATAATCACATGTAGATGAATGTTGGATGTTTGAGAGAGTCTAAAGAGGATGCAGACTGAGGTGAGAAGAATGCTAAATGCAGAATCCTGGATTGCATCCCTTTGGAAGAGTCTGAGAATCTAGCAAAAGAGACTAAGGAAGATCTAAATAAATCCAAGTTGGGAGAGAATTCCGAATAGAATGTGGTTGATAAGGAGGTCAAGTAAGATGGGCATTAAAAGTAACTAGTTTTGGCAAGTAATGGGACGTTGGTGATTATATCTGGCTAAGCCTTAGTGTAACTATGGAGACAGGAACCTGATTGCAGTGGATTGAGTAATAAATGGATAGAGACAGGTCATCTTTGAGTGAAGACCATTGTTTTTAGGATCTTGATTGTAAAAGGAAGGAGAGATACATACTAGTGAGAAAAAGGCTTAAAAAATCAAGTGAAAGACTTGTGCATTGTGTATACACCATGGGGAAGGTGGCAGTAGAGTGGGGAAACAAAATATAGGAGAGAAAGATTAATGGACCTAGACTGCATAGAAAAGAAGGGAAAATTAGATTAAGAGTCTCCTGGCCTCCTGAATTGGAAATTTAAATAGTTTAAGTGGTATAAAGCAAAGAATGTTATGAAACCATAAAAAGAATATTATTCTTTATAATTGACATGGAAGAGTCTCCAATACATATTATGAATATGAAAAACGGGGTACATAGTGTATTTAGTATGCTACCAGGGTTATGATGAATGGCCATGTGGATCATGTACTCATATGTGAGTGATGCCTCTCTGGAAATGAACATTGTGTTGTCCTATAGATAAGATTCCCTGATGTGAGTCAGCACCTCACATTACCTTTGTTGGAGGACACTTTTCATGATTCTCCATCTTCCTTTGTTCTGGTCAATATTAACAGCTATAATTTTTTGATCATTTAATTTCCCACTTATCTTATTTAAGAATACTGTACCAATCAGACTAATGGATCAGATTCTCTGCTCTGCTTGATAGCTATGTTTTAAATGTAAACTTCAGTAAAGTGTTCTGATAATAATTTAGGTCTTCATGTCACTTGTTCATGGAAAGAGAATGCATTGGCGTGCTGGTGTGAGTATTTCTACCTGATGGTTGAGCCTCTTATAAATGAATATATTGTCATTGTTATATAACATCATTCTCTGACAACTTGATTTATGAGAACCTCTTAAAGTCAGTGTGCTAATAAAACCACATTTCTCACCCTGTCTCTGAAAGCTAAAAGCCAATCCCCAGACTATGGCGAATGCAGTGAGCACAATTTTACTTTGTGCATGTTCAGTGTAGGCAGTTATCTGGCCTTTTCCTGTTGATTTCCCTTTTCTATGTACCATTTCTATTTAAATGCAGTGACTTGATGATCTCAGTCTTCTTCGTAAAGAAAGAGGAAAAGCCGTGCACATGAGAACGTATGGGATAGTAGTGGGATGTGAATGTGTGGAATGGAGGAGAAATCTGAATTGGGATGTGAAAATGATTTTCGAGCCTCGTTAATGATGCAGTTAGGTTGTTCTGGTTGGCTAATGACTGTTCTGGTTTTTAAGTCTCACACTCCAGAAAATCCTTCAGTTTCAGGCAAACTGGTCACCCTAGACGTGGCTGACATAGAAAACTAAAAATTTATTGAAAAGCAAATCTATAGGATTTGGTGATTTTTTTTCCTAGAGAACTTCTGCAGCCACCGGGTGGAACCATGAAGATGAATATTTGGATTGATCCTAGATCACAAGGAGGTTGCTGAAGAAAGAAAATGAGTTGGGGATGTACAGATAGTTGAAATAATCTAGATAGAGCAGGGCAGGAGGTGGGCCAGATGGTCACATGGCTGGGTGACACCCTGGTTCTGTGTCTCCTGTACTGCAAAGGGAGACAACACTAGGTAGAAAGCAGCAGACTGTCCTGACCAGGCAATCTTATTTTCCAAACAACTACAGCATGGAAGAGGGCTCCAGTAAGAAAATATAGGCAGCAGGAGCAGGAGACGTTCAAGCAAGAACACCAAATAGTAGCCCTCTTCATATCATCCTTTAAGGTTTTGCAGAATCATAGACTATTGGAACTTGGAGGGAACTCAGCATTGTCCAGTTACTCCCTTGGACATTGGGGAAGGTAAAATACTTCCATTATAAGTGAGTATTTGAAGATTCATTAACATTTTCTCTGTAATTGTGAGAGTGATTAAAACAATCACCGAATGAGAAGTTCAATTTAGCTAAGAAGAGAATAAAAATAACCACAATACAAACCGTTAGTCAGGCTATTGCCAGTGTCTCAACAATATGGCTCCAAATACTTACCATTCCAACCCAATGCTAAAAAATGATTGACCCTTGAACAACACAGGTTTGAATTGTGAAGTCCACTTACGTGGAATTTCCTCAACTAAAGGCAGATGGAACATAACAGTATTTGCAGGATATGAAAAGTCATGAATACAGAGCGCATGCTTTTTGTTTAAGCTGGTGAGGGTTTTGGCAGATGTGAGTGTCCTGGACACACTATCCTCATGGATACAGAGGAAAAAATATACTGTCAACCTTAGGAAAAGTAAGACTAATTCTACACCCTGTATAAACTAAGATTCAGCATTGTCCAGTTACTCCCTTGGACATTGGGGAAGGTAAAATACTTCCACTGTAAGTGAGGATGTGAAGATTCATTAACATTTTCTCTGTAATTGTGAGAGTGATTAAAGCAATCACTGAATGAGCAGTTCAATTTAGCTAAGAAGAGAACAAAAATAACCACAACGCAAACTGTTAGCCAGGTGATTTCCAGTGTCTCAACAATATGGCTCAATCATATAACTACTGGTAAAAGAGTGATCAGTGTTTCAAAGAATAAATTCATTGCTCAATACTGAATTATCCTGTGATCAATGTGTCTAAAATACTATCTGAGTTGCTGTTAGATTCAATTCAGAGACAATTATTAAGTTTCTATAACTGTAGGCCAATACTTAGATGCTGTAGGACAGAATTAACACACCACTTGGCCTGCATGGGTTACCTAGTATGGTAGGCAGAATAACATCCTCCCAAAGATGTCCAGTCCTAATTGTCAGAATGTAGGAATATGTTATGTTACACGGCAATGGGAAATGAAGGTTACTAATCAGCTGACTTTCAAATAAGATTACGCTGGATTATATGGTGGACACTGTGTAATCACAAGACTTCTTAAATGATGGACTGCAGAGGCAGAAGAGTCACTGCCAGAGTGATGCAATGTGAGAAAGTCATTGCTGGCTTTGAAGATGGAAGGAGGCCATGAGCCAAGAAAGGCAGTAAAACTCTAGAAGCTGGAAAAGGCAAGGAAATACACTCTTTCCTGCAGCCTCCAGAAAGAATGCAGCCCTGCTGACACCTTGTTTAACCCAGTAAGACCCATTTTGGATTTCTGATCTCCAGAACTGTGAGATGATAAATTTGTGTTGTTTGCAGCCACTGACTTTGTGCTAATTTGCTACAGCAGCAATAAGAAATTAATACAGAAAATAATAAAGCAGTGAAGGTGAGACATGGAGACAATATGGAATGGTGGGTACTGTGGCCATCTGGAGAGTGCCTGCACAACACGCAGTTCTGATTCCGCTCTAGCCACTATTTTTTTGAGGAAAAAGGGCTCAGAGTTGCCAAATTCTATTTTTATTTTTCAAAATAAAATCAATATCCAGATTTATATAAAAGTGACTGTTTCTATTTAATTATTTGCACTATTTTAAGTTTAAAAATCTCTTAAACATGTACGCAAATAGATGTGGATGAGAATGTTCATTTCAGTGCTGTCTGTGATAGCAAAGAATTGGAAACAAATAGCATGTCTATAAAACATGAGTATAAATAAATAAATAAATAAATATAAATATATATGATACAAATGCATACTTTAGTCAAAACCAATGAATTGTGTATTCTAAGTGTGTTAAGTAGAAGTGTAAACAGAATGAGATGTTTAGCATGTTTAGATGTTTAACACTTCATTTGGCTAAAAATATATTCATAAAAATATATATAGCTTGTGGGTGTTTATAATGTAAAATAAAGTTAGGAAAGTGAATTAGAAAAATTTCACATTAATTACATTAAATTGAGTCTGTGTGGGGGGAATAAAAAGAGAGGAATGTGATCTGGGATGATAGCTGACAAAAAGCTAGGATGCAGGAGACGACAATAGAAAGAGGTCTGTGCAGGGACTGAGGATGATGATGAACTATGAGCCACCCAGTTTTGATCACTATATAGGCTGGAGCACAGAAGACAGTGGATCTAGTTAGAGTCATGCCCACTGGGGATTCAAAGAAAACCAAGATGTAGACCCTTCCTTCAAAATTTTGCAGAGAACTTAGGGAAAAAATGCTGGGTACACTGGCTCACACCTGTAATCTCAATATTTAGGGAGGCTAGGAAGGGACAATTTCTTTTTTTTTTTTTTTTTGAGACGGAGTCTCGCTCTGTTGCCCAGGCTGGAGTGCAGTGGCCGGACCTCAGCTCACTGCAAGCTCCGCCTCCCAGGTTTATGCCATACTCCTGCCTCAGCCTCCCGAGTAGCTGGGACTACAGGCGCCCGCCACCTCGCCCAGCTATTTTTTTGTATTTTTTAGTAGAGACGGGGTTTCACTGTGTTAGCCAGGATGGTCTCGATCTCCTGACCTCGTGATCCGCCCGTCTCGGCCTCCCAAAGTGCTGGGATTACAGGCTTGAGCCACCGCGCCCGGCCGGGACAATTTCTTGAAGTCAGGAGTTCTGAGGTTATAGTAAGCTGTGATCGTGCCACTGCACTACAGCCTGGGTGACAGAGTGAAACCCTGTCTCTTAAAAGAAAGATATGTAAATGAAGCAGAAAAAAATGTAGTTATTAAAAAGTGAACAAGTTTCATTTATTAATTCATTTATTCAACATTCATTCAAATATTTGTTAAACTCCTTCTATGTTCCCAGCAGTTTGTTTAATCACAGTGTCTGTGTAGTATAGGATATGGTTGTCAGAGTAGTCAAAGCTGTGTTTAATTTTGTTTTTATATTCCCTCTAGCTTCCACCCCAAGAATAGGACCCATAATAGTGGCATGGCAGTTAGCCTTTCTGAGCCACAGATTCCTCATTGGTATAAAGAATATCATTCCTGTTGTGTTTTATCCGTGTAGGATTATTGTGAGAAAAATGGAAGAGTTCTTGTGAAGTGTTCTGTAGATGGAAGACACCTTAACTGGGACTCCTTTCCTCTTTTTGCATATTTCTCCCCCCTCACCTTCACTTTTCTTCTGACTTGCTGCTGCCACTGTCTGACCCAGTCCCTCATTGCTGCTGCTTAAGTCACTGCAATAGACACTTGGTCTTCCCTTTCTCTTCCCTTTTAGTCTGGTTTATGATTAAAGCAAGACACACAGTCCTAAAATACCTCCTTCATCAGCAAATCATAAACTTATAACCTATTAAGGTGAGAAGGGATTGAAATGTCTTCCTCAGTCTTGTGCACGTTGTAAGAATCCCAGGAGCCTCACCTTGGAGATTTGCTCTTTGTATGTGTTTCCGTCATTCCCATTAAATTTTTCTAAATTGCCTCTTGTGGTAAGGATGTGGTCATAGTTTCCCTTTGTTCTCCACAATTCCTTTATCCATGTTCCACCAACTGATAACAATATTCTCCCACACAGGCAGTTTCAAAGATTCATTTGTGGAAAAAGCTTTCCTGGAATAGAAGTATTCATGTTGTGATGTTTCTAAGAAAAAAAAAATGTTATTCCTGATAATAGGCCTCAGAATGTCTGCCTAATTCCCACTGATACACATCTGTTTCGTAAAGAGACTTCTCTTTGGAATCAGTAGGGTTTTAGAGCAACTCATCAAAGGAAATATGAAAATCAAGTTGGGGGCAAACTCTCACTTTGGAGCCATATACCTCCATCACAGTAATAAAACAATCCATATGTTGGGATTTATTAGCTCTTATTGACAATTTAAAAACATAAACTCCTGATGAAATGAAACATCTACCTAAAAGTTATGAAGAGATGGATCTGTTTCATAGTTGAATTTTTTTGAGTATTTTTTGGTGTTGAAGCAATATATGATTATAGGAGGATGTTAGCTATAAACCGAATCTGTTTCCTGGAGGGAATGCATTTTGCAATAACTCCCATTCAACTGAAGTTCTCTGCAAACCAAGAAAGAGTTGAATTTCTCATATTTACTTTTTATTGTGTGAAAATTGCTATTGCATTGTGAGTGTTATAGATATTTGGGAAAGAAGAATGGGGCATTATTAGAAACATATCCTTGGGGTATAATTTAACATAACTAGTAAGAGATGAACGAAATGACTTCATACTGAAAAAGCAATGTCTGAGAATTATTATCAGTAACATGCCACTAAAACCAAAGGCTAGACTGATTAGAATCAGTGGGAGTTTGGCTACATAAAAATCCTATTATTAGAACTTACGCAAAGAAGGGAGACAGGAAGTAACTGTGTTGTTAAGGTAAGCTGTACTGATTGGTAAGGAACACATTCCAAGGAAATAATAAAAGGGTGAAAAAGCATTAACAGACCCCTTGGAGATTCATTACACATCAATTTATTTTTCTAAAGGACTCACTGTGCTTTACAAAGTATATTACTCATGGACCTCTGTGGCATTCAGTTAGTAGCAAATATTATAAAGGGAAGTAAAACTACTCAAGTTTTGACTCACCTATGGATGCAGAAAGTTGAAAGTAAAGTTTGGACTTGAATCAATTTATTGTCTAATGTGATTTTTGAAATGCTTTTTGTACTAACTGAGAATTCACTTCACAAAACCTTTAAATTATAGTCCTTATGGCTTTCCTGTATATTTGTTCTGACAATATAAATTATTTTTATCTCAAAATACTTAAAAGATAAAAGAAATTAACCCAAGTGATTAGGGCAATAAAACATAATTTAATTTTTGTGATCATACCTTTTGGAATCTGAGTTAATTAAAATATATTTTTGTTATTATAACAAAGTAATCATGCACATAATAAAACATTTGAACAGTATGTAGTATAAAATGAAAAGTAAAAACGTATCTTTCTCTGCCTCCTATTTCCACTTTCTAGAGGTTAACTATAACTTTTAATGTATTCTTTTAGAAAATTCTTATGCTCCTGTAAGGGCATTTTACTATGGTTACACAAGCTTTTAAAATTCCATATCCTTTTGATTATACAAGTCGAATGATTATATGCATACTCTTTTGTACCTTGCCTTTTTCACTTGCCAGAATATGTTATTAGTCCTACCTTTCCAAATCACTGCATTGAGACCAATCTCTTTTCAAATGGTGGCACGTTATTGCATTTGTGTTTTTGCCGTAATTATTTAACCAGTTCTGTACTGATGAACAGGTTGTTCTTCCTGCTGTGTGTGTGTGTGTGCGTGTGCGCGCGCATGTTCATTCATGAACATGTGCCCACAAAATGCTATTATGGGTTATTTTCTACATGTTTTTACATGCTTATGTAAATATAACTAAAAGAAAAATTCTTACTTGATGGATTACTTGACCAAATGGAGCATGTGTATGTATATTACATTTAACTAGATTATTTCCAAATTGTTCTTTACAGAGCTCTATCAGCATCTTCTATCTAATAAACATGCAGAAAACTGTTTCCTAACACCCTCAATGAAATTGTGTATTATCAAATGATCTGATAGTGAACAGCAGTATCCTATTGTTATATATTGTATAACTTTAATAAGGAGTGAGATTGGGGAATCTTTTCATATATTTATTTCTCTTTTAACTTCTTTTTCTCTGAAATGTTAGTTCGTACCCTTGGACTACTTTTTTGAGAGATTGCTTAACTACTTTTATTGACTTGACAGACATTTTGTATATTAAGAAAATTATTCATATTCTCTCAAATGTTTTGGAAATACTTTTCTTAGTAAGTTCTTTGTATTTTGACCTTGTAATAAGTATTTTCTTCACATAAAATTTGAAATTTTTGTAAACCAACATTGATCAAATCCTTCTTTTAGGGTTTCTGGGATTTGTGTGATGTTTAGAAATGTTTTTCTCACTCCACATTTATAAATATATTCACTCATGTTTTATTCAAGTTCTTCTGTATTTTAATTTTGCTCACTTTAAAATTTTTATTCCATCTAGGATATATTTGTAGGAAGGAATAAAGTCAGAAGTTATTTTAATTATTTTTTTCCAAAGGGCTAGTTAGTTGTCTTAACTTACTGAATAATTAATCATTTTCTTAATGAAGTAAAATTTTGTGTTTATTAAAAAAGTGAAATTCCCTTGCATATTTAGCTTTATTTTGCCACTCCATTCTGCCTCTTTCATCTATGTATATTCCTGTGCTCACAACAAACAATTTCAATAATAGTAGCTTAAAGAATGGTAACTATGTAGTGGGGCTAGTTCCTTATTCTTTCACAGTATTTTCTTAGCTGGACAAGTGTGTTCATTTTTCTTGATGACCTTGATCATCACTAAGGGACACTGCAATTAATTCAATAGGATTACATTGATTTCATAGATTAGGTTTGAGGGAGAATTGACATCTTTATGGTGTGGAGATTTCTTCATATAAATCATACGGATTTGTGTTATGTTGACTTTTAGTTCCCCCACTTTTGTTAATAAGGTATTTTCTTCCACCATCTTTTCAGTTTTTTTTTTGTGTGTTTAAACCTGAGATTGGCTTGCAGTATTGTATGTATGTGTCTGAACTATTACCTATCCATCTAGGTTAATAATTTTTGTATTTTGCAGCTTATTCTTTGTAATACGATTTTTGAAAATTTGCCTTATTTTCCATGCTTTTGAAATCTTTAGCCTCAGAATGTTTCTTGAAGTTTTGATAAAATTCACACTACCTGGGCAATAATTACGTTCACATTTTCAAATGTGTTTGCACACTATAAAGCAATGTTTCTTCCTGTAATTCAGTGTTTTCTGTGTGTTTAGGTCCTATATTTATTTTATTTTATTGTTTCAATTTTGTTTAATTTTATTATTTTTATTTATTTTATTGATACATATTAGATGTATATATATTTTGGGTACATGTGATAATTTGATGCGTTCAAATTACATGATACATTCATATAATCAAATCAGAATAATTGGGATACCCATCACCATAAACATTTACCTTTTATTTATGCTAGGAACACTCCAATTCACTTAGAAGAAATGATGCCTGGTGTTCAGGAGATCAGTAGGGTGACTATAGTTAACATTATTCAATTGTACATTTCAAAATAGCTAGAAGAGAATAATAAAAAATTAGCCAGGTATGGTGGCATATGCCTGTAAAAATTTAAAAACGTTAAATAGTAATAATAAGTTCCAGCTACTAAGGAGGCTGTGGTGGGAAGATCACTTGAACCTAGCAGTTTGAGTTTGCAGTGAGCCATGATCATACCACTGCACTCTAGCCTGCGTGACAAGAGTGAGACCCTGTCTCAAAAAACCATATTTTTAAAAAGAGAATAGTTCAAGTAAATTGAATATTCTATATTTTAAATTGTCTATCTGTATGTTTTTTTTTTTAAAAAAAACTTGATTAGTTTAAGTACTTTTAAAATGTGCTTTATTTGATTTTTAAAGGACTCAACCCTTGGATATATTCCCTTGCCTAATTTATCCTTTTTCTATTTAACTTTTTAAAATTTTTGTTCTTTTTATAACTTTTTGGTTGTTATTAATTTTATTTTTCCTTGCTTAGTAATACATTTTAGACGATGATTATTTATTA
>NW_012117299.1:616427-648093 GCF_000951035.1 Colobus angolensis palliatus | reverse complement strand
AGCACTGTGCCTGGCCCGTACACTTTTTCAGTACTAACAAATGCTTTGACAAAAATAAAGCAAGTAACGAGATGAGGAATGCTGGGCTGAGGAGGTGGACGGGTGGTGGGGGGAGGTATTAGAAGGATACTCAGCAAAGGCCTGCTTAAGCTGTGACATTTGAGCACCCACTAAAAGGAAGCCAATGAGGCAGCATTGTCCTGAGAAAAGCATGCCTGGCCAGAGGAGCAACAGCAAAGACACTTGTAGGTGACAAAACCAGGGGATTCGAGAAGAGCAGCAACATCGCAACATCGACAGTGTGGCCTGAGTTGAGTGTGTGAGAAGGAACATGGCAGTGACCACAGTAATGAGTTTGGAAAGCCACTGGGAAATTTAGAACCAGAGAATGACATAATCTGTTCTATGTTTTTAAAATGTTACTCTGACAATTACCCATTAGATTTGTTTTTTAATGATATTTTAGTATTCTGTGAACCTTTACTTATTAGACCTTGGTCTACTTGATTCGTCAAAGGTTCAGAGAGTTGGGGTAAAGACTCCTGTTACTGTACTTGCTTCTGTTTATTTCTGCTTTTCATGCAATGTTTTCTTTAGGTGCTTTGGTGCTAAGTTAATTAGGGCCAAAAGTTTCAAGCAATGAGCCCAGGAGTTTTAGGTTGCAGTATGATTACAGCACTGCACTCCAGCCTGGGAAACAGTGAGATTCTGTCTCTTTAGAAAAAAAAAAAAGTTTCAAACAAATGAGATATTCATTGTGGATTTTATTTTTACTGCTTTAAATCTCTCTTCCTTTTTTGTGTAAGGAGTTTTCCTTGAATTCACCCTTTATGTATTAATATTGCAATGCAATGTTTGCCTTATTTTCATTTAGATTAGTTTGCTATGACTTTGCTTATCCCCTTTTAAAAATATTTTGAGTCATTTTTCCCTCATTTTATCTGTCATATAGTCAAGCAGTTAGGTTTTAAAATCCAGTCTATTTTTTTTCTCTTGCTAAATGGTCTGTTTTTGTTTTACATTTTACAATTAGGAAGATTTATAATACGTGTTTAAGTCTTTAGTGGTTATAAATCTAAATTTGCATATGTACTTAAGTCAGTTTCTTGACTTTAGATGGATTGTGTTGAATTGTCAGTCTGAAATTTTGTGGCAATTGACACATTCACACTTCTGTACCACTTTCCCTCTCAATTATCTATCTCTTTAAAAATATTTGCATTTTGTTCTACAGTTGTAATTCCTTCAGTCTTGTAGACATTTCCAGTTTCTTCAATCCATAGCTCCTTTATTGAGCTTTTCCTTTTAATTATTTTTTGTTTTTACTCAAACTATTTTTTTCAGAAGTTTTTAAGAAATCCTCAGAGATATTTTATATTTCTTGCTTTTCTGATGAGATCTGTCTGTTGCTTTTATTCTTAAATAAACTTTGGCTACATATGTAACTTTCGGGTTCAATTTTGATCCTGTAACAATTTACAAACATTGTTGCACAGAATTAAAAAAGGGTTTCATCTATTGTATCTTCTTCAGCAATATTAATGTAAGTACCATGGTCTTATGTGTATCTCTTCCTGCTCTATTGTCTTCTCTCTAATGACAAGCATCTTCTAATCTTTTTATCCTCTTAATCCTGTTCTCTCTGACCATATTTTCAGAACGGTTTTCTAATGTTAGCTTCTTCTAATGTGGCTTTCATTTCTCTAATAATTTTATTTTATTTTTTACTGCTGTTTATCATCTGTCAAATTATCTTATCTCTCATTTGGTTTCCTTGTCTTCTTTGAGCCTCATTTTGCCCCAGAGTCCAAGTTATTTATTTGTTTACCTTTTGGAATTTATTTGAAATTTTCTCCTGTACATTTCTTTGCAATACGTCTTTGGATATTTAGTTTTCAACCAATTGTTTTCGCTCCGTATATTCTTCTCATTTTTTCTTTTATAACACCTCCGTATAGACCTTGTGTTGGCTCCTTTATGACTGTTGTTCACCTTTGAGTGAGGCTTCCTAAATCTTGGCCACCTATTTGCTCAACAGATGTGGGGAGGTGTAATGAACTAAATGCTTGTGTCCTTCAACAAATGCGTATGTTGCAACCCTATCCCCTAATGTGATAATATTAGGAGGTGGGGTCTTCGGGTGGTTTTTAGGATTAGACGAGGTAATGACAGTGAAGCCCTTGTAGTGTCCTAAGAGAGCTTGCTTGCCATCTCTGCTATGTAAGGACACAGCAAGAAGGCATTGTCTATGAACCAGGAAGTGGGCCCTCACCAGACACAGAAGCTGCTAGAACCTTGGTATTGGATTTCCCAGGCACCAGAACTATGAGAAATAAATGTTTGTTGTTCAAGCCACCCAGTCTATGAATGATACTTTTTTATAGCAGTCCAAGCTAAGACAAGAAGGCTGGGGGAATGATGCAGTCTTGGATTGTAATCGCAAACAGTTTCCTACCAAGATCTCTCCATCACCTTTCCTCTGAGGTAGGTCTCCCTGTAGTTTGTGAGCTCTTCTTTTCTGGGGATGAGCAGGAGTTCCTTGTGGGTTGCAGGGAAGCTGGCATGTCATAAATCCTCCATGTGCTAGTCTAGCATGTATATTTAAAAATCTGCACATATAGCTTCAGCCAACAGTAAAACTGCAGTTACCACTTCCCCTCTCTTCTGTTCTCTGTCACTCCTCTGGCCTGCTTCCCCACTGTGAGGCACTATTGTTTTTGGCAGATGTTCTTCCTAGTTCAAGGTTTGGATTTGTGGTGCATTTTCAGTTTCATTAGAGATGATGTTTTCTTCACATTTTGTTGCTTTCAGTGTGCTTTGGGGAGAACTGGTAAACAAACATCATTTATTCCTTTACCTTTAATTGGAAATCCCCACACAAGTGGTTTATTGTTTTTGCAGTCTAAAGCAATCTCATTAAGAGTGATTTTAAAGGATTCCCAGTGACTCTATTGTGTGATAAATTTATCAAAATACTAATCTACTAGGGCATCACCAAAGTCACTGAGAAAGCTAGGAATTTTCAGCTAGCAATAGAGTCCATTCAAGGTCATATTCCCAAAACATTTATTACTGAATCATTAACTCATAAAATGACAGGTTGGAATGTGTACAAGCAAAGTTTGGGATGAGACTAGTAAGCTGTAATTTCAGCGTAATTAGTTTTGACATTATTTAGTAGGAAATGAGGGAGCCATTGAAGTTTTTACCAGGGAAGTCATTTGATTACAACTCTGTTTAAGAAAGATGGATTGGAGAGAGGAGAGAGAAAGGAGTAACATAGAGGGCACTGGTTAAGAGGCTGCTGCCATCAGTCAGCCAAGAGGTAATCTCTTTTGGAGTTTGTGTTGTTTCTTACTCACTACTCCAGATTCACCAATCCTGTGTTAAATAGAGAATAAAAAGAGAAAACTGTTACTTATATTTTGGCCAGCTCTGTAGTGTTAATGGCATTTCTCTCAATGCCTCACTGCTTGTCCATTATTGAAATATAGCAATTCTTAGTCAGATATCGTTGATAACTATCTGAAATACATATAATGATACATTTATTTATGGTACATTCCTACTTTGGAAAATGCACTGTTGGACATTTGAGAAGAAATGAGGAGTACAACATTGTTTTATCCTCAAAAAGTTTGCATTTTATAATGTGATTGGCAGAATAATGGCCGCCAAAAGATTTCTGTCTAATACTCCAGAATGTGTGAATATGTACCTTACTTGGAAAAGGTACTATCCAGATGTGATTAAGATTAAGGACTTAGAGATGAGGATGACCAAATGCCTCTAAGAGTTGAAAGCAAAACAGGAATGAAGAAGAACTTTAAGGAGAGGACATATAATCGGGCTCTTGAGGTTGACTAAAGTTTCCAGAAGTAGAGATGAGGCAAACAAATTTCAGACAGAAGGAATGGGATGAACAGAGTTTAGTGAGTGTGAAAATATGTACTGTGCTGGAGAGGAAGTGGAGAAATCAGTACTATAGCATATGGGATTAAATTAATATTCATGAAATAGTTCTTTTATTACTAAATATTTTTATTGAATCATACATTTATAAGATATTTGGATAAAAAAGATGTAGAGAAATATAGAACCAAATTGTGAATAATTTTTAATGCCAGGATTCAGAACCAGACTGTAAAAAGTTTTTAATACCAGGCAAATTATATTATTGTTATATATATTAAAAATAACATATATATGTTAATGTGTATATATATGTGTGTGCGTGCATGTGTGTGTTTGTATATATATACACACACATACATCAGAAACTTGTTGCCTTATAACATAATGTAGAGCCTTGGCCAGGCACAGTGGCTCTCACCTGCAATCCCATACTTTGGGAAGCCAAGGCAAGAGGATTTCTTGAGGTCAGGAGTTTGAGACCCCAGATACGGATGAAAGGAAGTGAAAGGAAGAAAGGGAGGTTAAAAATGGTTAGGATATTTCCAGCCTGGGTGCCTGGGAGAATATAATTCATTAACAGATAAAGGAAAATAAGGAGGATCTGGTTTGGAGGGTCAGGTTTGGTTTTTGGACATGTGAAGTTTGAAGCTCTAAATGCTTCATCTAAGTGGAACTATATAGCCGACATCTAGAAATGGCAGTCTAGCAGAGTAAAGATCATACGTTTGTGATAAAATTTGCTTGTAGAAATGGAAATAAAAAAGCACAATGAGATGCTATCTCACACCAGTTAGAATGGCTATTACTAAAAAGTAAAAAAATAACCAATGCTTATGGAGTTGTGGAGAAAAGGGAACTCTTATACTGTGTTGGTGGGAGTGTAAATTAGTTCAACCATTGCGGAAAGCAGTATGGTAATGCCTCAAAATGCTAAGAGGAGAACTACCATTCAACCCAGCTATCCTGTTCCTTGGTATATACCCAAAGGAATTTAAAGTATTCTACCATAAGGGCACATGCCCTCAAATGTTCATTGCAGCTCTATTCGTAATAGCAAAGACATGGAATCAACCTAAATGCTAATCGGTGGCAGATTGGACAAAGAAAATGTGGTACATATACACTACGGAATATTATGCAGTCATAAAGAAGAATGAGATTGTCTTTTGCAGGAACATGGATGGAGCTGGAGGCTATTATCCTTCGTAAGCTAACACAGGAAAAGAAAAGCAAATACTGTATGTTCTCGCTTATAAGTAGGAGCTAAATGATAAGAACTTGTGAACACAAATAAGGAAACAACAGACACTGGAGTTTCCTTGACAGGGAGGTTGAGAGGAGGTAAAGAAGCAGAAAAGGTACCTATTGGGTACTGGGCTTAATACCTGGGTGATAAAAAGATACGTACAACAAACCCCCACGACACATGTTTATCTATGTAACAAACCTTCACATGCACCCCCAAACCTAAATCAAAGGTTAAGAAAATAAAATTTGGCCATCAACATATAGGGAGGATAATTTTAGAGGTGAACATGCATGAGAGAGTAATTTGACTGGATACATGAAGAAGGAAAGAGGGCTAAAGAAAGAAAAAGGTCATGGAGAGGTTGCTGTGTGCATTATCTTTGACAATCTTCCTTTGCTTCTGTTGCTGCGAAGACTAATTGACTCCCAGAGGCTGTTCTCTTTCTGCGGTACTGCAGCAACTGTAAGCTAACACTTTTCTTACTCTTGGACTCATTGACCTTCTCACTGGCCTGAGTTATGAAGATTTGATAAACCTATTTTGTAATGGTCTAACACATCCAGATTTTGCCAAACTACTTGAGCCAGTTTAAAGAAATGAGAACTCTGGCAACAAAATAATACATGTTTGGGGGGAAGCAGATATTGTGGGTGTGGGGAAGATGGGTAATTGGGACCGCTGGCCCAAGCATACAATATTTGCTCTCCACATGTTGCCACTTTGCCACTAGAATTAAAAGTCCTCAGCCTGAGCTGTGTATCCCAAGGAAAACAGAAAATTCCAGTACTCTTTTTCTCTTCTGAGTTTATGGGAATGGGTAGTAATGAAAGCATAGTCTTTGTGAATGAAAAAGCTGATCCGCATCCACATTGGTATAGTCTGGGAATACTTCAATACTTCTAAATAGTTTTTGCTCTAATGTATTTCTTCATAGTATTGGCTATCTCAGCTGTACCCACAGCTTTTAATTTGCTTAAATTTATGCTGGGAAATTTTGGAAACTGGAACTTTGTAGGGGTTCCTCTCATCCTCCCATGGTAATTCTCATGTGAATTTTTCCCCTGCAAAGTTATGTGGCTTTCCATCTGGCTATATTCGTAAGCCATCCTTCTCATAGAACTTAGATCAAATGCATTAGTTTCCTTGGAATTAGATTAGCATCTTGATCTGAGAGCTTTCTTGGCTTTTCCTGCTGACAAGAGATGAAAGCCTCATAAATAAAAATGCTGCTTTGTTTGCCTTTATGTTGTGATGTACCCTGTGGAAGAGGAAGACAATTAGATCTAAACATCTTTTTATTCAATGTTACAGATATTTTCTTCTTTTATGGCTTGACCTAGCTTCCTCTCTTCCAGTATTATCTACTGTGCAGATTGTATAATAGCACTGGAAAATTAAATAGCAACCTTCAAACTAGCATTTGTTTCTTCTGACTACTTCAGGAATCTTCTCAGGGGAGGATGCGAGTTCTTTGTGCTTCACTATCAATGATATCATTCTAAATTAAGTGATAGTGAATTACTTTTTCTTAAGAATTTTGTCAAAAATAGTCAATAATAATTGACAATCGAGTCTGAATAAAATACCATAATAAAGTCTGCATGCGTTAGGCTGGAGGTAGCTATTTAAATTTATGTTTTTATTTAGCATTGGTTAAAAATTTATAGATGTTGCTAAATACTAAGGGAATTCTGGGACACAGATTCAGACATAGAATTCACCTGAGTTGAGGTGTAAATGTATAAAGTTATGACATCAGACTTGACTTTATTAATATGATGCTATTTGGGATAGCTCTACTTTTATATTAAAATAACTTTGAAGTAGTAAGCTTTTTATTATTAATATAATGCTGATAATGTTATTGGTCATAATAATTTATAGTATTTAAGAGTAAAGTAGTTAGGATCTGGAAAAGGGCTGTGGCTGTACAATTTCAATAAATAGTAGAAGTCAGTGTTTCTGAGACCAAAGTTAAAGAGTTATAGGGAGAGAAAGAGGCATGTGGTATCAAAATCAGAAGCCTGAACCTGTCATTGAAAAATGAAGTTGAAGACAGCCTTGCAATAATAAGACTGATTCAAGCAGAGAGATTGCTGATGGAAAACACCTGGAAAAGGCAGTAGACATAATTTTCTGTCATTGAAACATATTCAAGTTTCTCAGCTTAGGTATATTAGTCCATTTTCACACTGCTATAAAGACATACTAGAGACTGGGTAATTTGTAAAGAAAAGACATTTAATTGACTCACAGTTCTTCATTGGGGGAGGCCTCAGGAAACTTACAATCATGACGGGAGGAGAAGCAGGCACCTTCTTCACAAAGTGACAGGAGAGAGTGTGAGTGAAAAGTCCAGGAGAAACTGCCATTTATGAAACTGTCAGATCTCATGTAAACTCACTCCCTATCATGAGAACAGCATGTGGGAAATCTGTCCCCATGATCCAATCACCTCTCACCAGGTCCCTCCCTCAACACCTGGGGATTACAAGTCAAGATGAGATTTGGGTGGGGACAGAAAGCTTAACCGTATCATTAGGAGAATATGAAATTCCAAGGCTTTTTGGAATTAAAAAATTATTTTTAACTTTTGTGGTATATAACAGGCATATATATTTATGCAATATATGAGCTATTTTGATACAGGCATCCAATGCATAATAATTACATCGGAGTAAGTGGGGTATCCATCACCTCAAGCATTTATCCTTTCTTTGTGTTACAAAGAATCCAATTGTACTTTTAGTTACTTGAAAATATATAATAATTATTGTAGACTATAGTCACCCTGTTATGCTATCAAACACTAGGTCTTACTCATTTTATCTAACTATATTTTTGTACCCAGTAGCCATCTCCCCTTTGGCCCCTCACCCAACTACCCTTTCCAGCCTCTAGTAACCATCATTCTACTTCCTATCTCTATGAGGTTCAATTGTTTTCAGTTTTAGCTCCCACAAATAGGTGAAAACAAGTGAAATTTGTCTTTCTGTGCCTCACTTATTTCATGTAACATAATGATCTCCAGTTCCATCCATGTTACATATGACAGAATCTCATTTTTTTTTATGATTGAATACTATTCCATTGTGTATATGTACTACATATTCTTTATACAGTCATCTGTTGATGCACACTTAGGTTGCTTCCAAATCTTGGTTATGGTGAATAGTGCTGCAATAAACATGAGAGTGCAGTTATCTCTTCAAGATACTGATTTCTATTCTTTTGGGTACATACCTAGCAGTGGGATTGCTGGATCATATAGTAGCTCTATTTTTAGTTATTTTAATTAATTAATTAATTAATTAATTAACTAATTGTTAAGTCTGCAGAACTGTGAGTCAATTAAATTTATTTTCTTCATAAATTTCCTAGTCTCAGGTAGTTCTTTCTAGTAGTGTGAAAACAGACTAATATAGAGAACTGGTACCAAGACTGTGGGGCACTGCTATGAAGATACCTGAAAATGTGGAATTGACTTGGAACTGCATAATAGGCAGAGGTTGGGATGGTTCGGAGGGCTCAGAAGAATAAAGGAAGATGTAAGAAAGTTTGGAACTTCCTAGAAACTTGCTGAATGGTTTTGACCAAAATGCTGATAGTGATAAGGACAATTAAGTCCAGGCTGAGGTGGTCTAAGATGGAGATGAGGAACCTATTAAGAACTAAATTAAAGGTCACTTTTATTATGCTTTAGTAAAGTGACTGGTGGCATTTTGCCCCTGCATGAGAGATCTATGGAAATTTGAACTTCAGAGAGATGACTTAGGGTATCTGGCAGAAGAAATTTCTAAGCAGCAAAGCATTCAAGAAGTGACCTGGCTGGTTCTAAAAGTGAACACTCATATGTATGAACAAAGAGATGATCTGAAACTGGAACTTATATTTAAAAGGGAAGCAGAATTTAAAAGTTTGGAAAATTTGCAACCTGATCATATGGTAAAAAAGGAAAACCCATTTTCTGGAGAGAAATACAAACCAATTGCAGAAATTTGCATAAGTAAAGAAGAGCCAAATGTTAATAGCTAAGACTGTGGGGAGAATGTCTCCAGGGCATGTCAGAGACCTTCACAGCACTCCTCCATTGACAGGCCTAGAAGCCTAGGAGGGAAAAACGGCTTTGTGGGCTGGGCTCAGAGTTCTGATGCTCTATGCAGCCCCAGGACATAGCATGCTGCATCTCAGCTGCTCCAACTCCAGCGGTGGCTAAAAGGGGCCAACATATAGCTCAAGCTGTTGCTTCAGGGAGTGCAAGCCCCAAGCCTTGGTGGCTTCCACATGGTGATGGGCCTGTGGGTTCACAGACGGCAAGAGTTGAGGTTTGGGAACCTCTGTCTAGATTTTAGAGAATGTATGGAAATGTCTGGAAGTCCAGGAAGATGTCTGCTGCAGGAGCAGACTCCTCATGGACAACCTCTACTAGGGTAGTGCAGAGGGGAAATGTGGGGTTGAAGCCCCCACACAGAGTTCCCACTGGGGCACTGCCTAGTGGAGCTATGAGAAAGGGGTCACCATCCCCCAGACCTCCAAATGGTAGATCCACTGACAGCTTGCACTGTGTGCCTGGAAGATCCTCAGCCACTCAATGCCAGCCCATGAAAGCAGCCAGGGGGCTGTACCTTGCATCACCACATGGGCAGAGCTTCCCAAGGCCTTGGGAGCACATCTGTTGCATCAGTGTGCCCTGGATATGAGACATGGGGTCAAAGAGGATCATTTTGAAGCTTTAACACATAATGACTGCCCTGCTAGGTTTTGGGGCTGCAGTCCCTTTGTTTTGGTCCATTTTCCCACTTGGAATGGGAGCATTCACCCAATGCCTGTCCCCCCATTTTATCTTGGAAGTAATGAACTTCCAAGGGGCCTCATGGGAGGTGATTGAATCAGGGGGGTGGATTCCCCTCTTGCTGTTCTTCTGATAGTGAGTAAGTTCTCATAAGATCTGATGGTTTAAAGTGTGTGGTGCTTCCCCCTTGTCTCTCTCTCCTGCCACCATGGTAAGATGTGCTCGCTTACACTTTGCCCTTCTGTCATGATTGTAAGTTTCTTGAGGTCTCCCAGCCATGCTTTCTGTTAAGCTTGCAGAACTGTGAGTCGACTAAATCTCTTTTCTTCATAAATCACCCAGTCTCAGGTAGTTCTTTATGGCAGTGTGAAAACAGACTAATACAGTCTTATATTCTGGGGCATGGCTCTTTTGTGTTTTGGCACAGTTGGCAGTAGTGCTCTGTTGTTGGGAAGGGGTTGGGAGAGAGATGGCCTGCTCACCTAGTCTGTCCTGGGTCTTAGAGGAACACAATTTGATCACTGGCTCTGTGCCCAGATTTCATTTGTTAAGTATTCTGGTCCACAGGGCTCCCTCAGGCATGGGCTGTAGTTGGCAGATAGTCTGTATTCTTGCTGGATCAGCCCTGCAGAGGGAGGCACACTCTGCTCCTTCACTGGCCCATTAACTCAGGTGTCTCATTTCTCTCAGTGATCAAGGAGTGAGGGCTCCTCCTTGCTTGGGCACTGCCCACACCAGCAAGTCCCACTCAAATAGAAGATGTGGGAGGGTTTAGGGTCACCTAATCCACTGTGTGGGTGCTTTCCAGGGGAACATGGAGTTTCACCTGCCTGCAGAGTTCTGGTGGAAGTGGGACTACTTGTCTGGAAGCTCTAGCAGCTATAGCCTGCCTGGCTACGTGCAGCAGAGGAGGGTGGAGTTTCCCAGGACAACAGGAGACTGTGTCCCTGGTTTAGTTCATGTAGAAGCATGACCACTGGGCCAGCAACTGGCACCATGCCTTTTCTGGTGACAGAGGATAGAGTGATCTTACTGCTTCCAGTCACTGTGACTGTTGCCTCTATTGGGCTATGACACTGATGCCTGTGTATTTCAAGGTCCAAGGCCTTTAGAGGTCCCTGTGGACTTGAAAGTTGCCTCAGCAAAAACTCTGAGTGGCTCTCTGTCTCAGTTTAGAAGCACAGCATGGGGATGGGGACACCATGGAGGATTCTCCTATTCCCAGGCTTGCTCAGGTCCCTGTGGAGAGTGTGACTACCCCCAGGGGACAATCACTCCCTCACTCTTTTTTGTGTTGGGGAGCTTCTTTTGGCTCTATGTCAATCCCAGATAGTCTGCTGCCCAGCTTTGCCCCTTTCTGTTCTCTGTGTGTCCCTGTTACCTTGATGGATATTGACATGGTTTCTTGCCAGATGATTTGCTTGTAGGGTCAGTGTTCACTAGCTTTTTTGTTTCCCCTCCAGGAAAGCAGTACACATGACCTGCTTCTAGTCCACCATCTGGACCCAACCCTGTATTTTTCAACTTTAGAAATTCTGTTTTTTTTTCCTTTTAATTATTTCACTCTATTTGTTAAATGTAGTTAATACGATTATGAATTCTTATTCTGTGTTATCTAGAATTTTGTTGAACTTCCTCAAAATAGCTACTTGAAATTATCTGTCTGGAAGGTGACATATCTCTGTCTCTCCATGATTCATCCCTGGTGCCTTTTTTAGTTCATTTGGTGAGGTCATGTTTTCCTGGATAGTCCTGAGGCTTGTGGATATCTGTCAGCTTCTGGACATTGAAGAGTTAAATATTTATTATAATCTTCTCATACTGGGCTTGTATGCACCTGTCCTTCTTGGGAAGGCTTTCCAGATACTTGAAGGGATTTGGGTGTTATAATCAAAGTTTTTGCTCTCTGCAGCCATATCCTCATTAGGGAGCACTCCAAGCCCAGTAACACTATGGCTCTTGCAGACTCACAGAGGTACTGCCTTGGTGGTCTTGGATGAGATCTGGAAGAATCCTCTGGATTATGAGTTAGAGACTCTTGTTCTGTTCCCTTACATTACCCCAAACAAACAGAGTCTCTCTCTTTGTGCTGAGCTGCCTGGAGTTGAGAAAGGGGTGACACCAACACCCCTATGGTCACTACCGCTGAGACTGCACTGGGTCAGACTTGAAGCCAGCATAGCACTGGGTTTTGCCCAAGGCTTACAGTGACCACTACCTGGTCACTGCCTATGTTCACTCAAGGCCCTAGGGCTCTACAATCAGCAGATGGCAAGCCTGGCCTGTGTCCTTCCTTTCAGGTTGGCAAGCTCCCCCAAGCTCTAGAAGGGGCCCAGAGATGTTGTCTGGGAGCCCGGGGTGGAGTTGAAAACCCTAGGAATCTATCTATCTACTCTGGGTGAGCTTGCACCAGAGCCACAAGATGAAGTCTTTCCCTCTCTTTTTTCCACTTTCCACAAGCAGAGGAGTCTCTCTCTGTAGCCACCACAGTTGGGAATGTGCTGGATAATACCTGAAGCCAACATGTTTCTGAGTCTCACACAAGGCCCATGATGAGTACTGCTTGTGTATCACTGCTGCTATTTAGAGCCCAGGTGCTCTTTAGGCAGTAATGATGAATCTTTCCATGACTGGATCTTTCTCTTCAGGTCAGTGGATTTCTTTTTATTTATTTATTTTATTTTTTAAGAATTTTTTTATTTCAATTGGTTTTTGAGGAACAGGTGGTGTTTGGTTACATGAATAAGTTCTTTAGCAGTGATTTCTGAGATTTTGGTGCACTCGTCACCCAAGTAGGGTACACTGTACCCAATGTATAGTCTTTTATTCCTCGCCACCCCCACCCTTTCCCCAGGGTCCCCAAAACCCAACGTATCATTCTTATACCTTTGCATCCTCATAGCTTAGCTCCCACATATGAGTAAGAACATATGATGTTTGTTTTTCCACTCCTGAGTTACTTCACTTAGAAAATAGTCTCCAATCAGGTAGCTGTGAATGCCATTATTTTGTTCCTTTCTTCATTTTGATGAATGAATAGTATACACACACACACACACACACACACACACACACACACACACACACACACATATATCTCTCACATTTTCTGTATCCACTCATTGATTGATGGGCATTTGTGCTGGTTCCATATTTTTGCAATTGCAAATTGTGCTGCTATAAACATGCATGTGCAAGTATCTTTTTTGTATAATGACTTTTTTCCTCTGGGCAGATACCTAGTAGTGAGATTGCTGATCAAATGGCAGATTTACTTTTAGTTCTTTAAGGAATCTCCACACTGTTCTCCACAGTGGTAGTACTAGTCTACATTTCCATCAACAATGTAAAAGTGTTCCCTTTTCACCACATCCACGCCAACATCTATGATTTTTTGATTATGACCTTTCTTGCAAGAGTGAGGTGATATTGCATTGTGATTTTGATTTGCATTTTCCTGATAATTAGTGATGGTGGGTGTTTTTTCATATGCTTGTTGACCATTTGTGTATCTTCTTTTGAGAATTGTCTATTCACGTCTTGCCCATTTTTTGATGGTTTTTTTTTTTTTTTTTTTCTGATTTGTTCATTGTAGATTCTGGATATTAGTACTTTGTCAGATGTATAGATTGTAAAGATTTTCTCCCATACTCTGGGCTGTCTGTTATCTCCGTTAATTATTTCTTTTGCTGTGCAGAAGCTTTTTAGTTTAATTAAGTTATATCTATTTATCTTTTTTATTTTGCTTTTGCTTCTGGGTGCTTGGTCATCTATCTTTTGTTTGGTTGCACTTGTTTATGGGTTCTTGGTCATGAAGTCTTTGACTAAGTTAATGTCTAGAAGCGTTTCTCTGATGTTTTCTTCTAGAATCTTTATGGTTTCAGGTCTTAGATTTAAGTCTTTGATCCATCTTGAGTTGATTTTTGCCTAAGGTGAGGGATAAGTATCCAGTTTCATTCTTCTACATGTGGCTTGTCAATTATCCCATCACCATTGTTTGAATAGGGTGTCCTTTTGCTACTTTATGTTTTTGTTTGTTTTGTGGAAGATCAGTTGGCTGTAAGTATTTGGGTTTATTTCCAGGTTCTCTATTCTGTTCCATTGGTGTAAGTGCCAATTTTTATACCAATACCATGCTGTTTTGGTGACTATGGCTTTATAGTTTGAAGCTGGGTAATGTGATGCCTCCAGATACATTCTTTTTGTTTAGTTTTTCTTGGGCTATGTGGGTTCTCTTTTGGTTCCATATGATTTTTAAGATCATATTTTCTAGTTCTGTGAAGAAAGATGATGGTATTTTGATGGGAATTGCATGGAATTTGTAGATTGCTTTTGGCAGTATGGTTATTTTCACAATATTGATTCTACCCATCCATGAGCATGGGATGTGTTTCCATTTGTTTGTGTCATCTATGATTTCTTTCAGCAGTGCTTTGCAGTTCACCTTGTAGAGGTCTTTCGTGTTTATTTGTTAGGTATATTCCTAAGTATTTTATTTTATTTTTTGTAACTATGGGGGTTAAGTTCTTGATTTGATTCTCAGCCTGGTCACTCTTGGTCTATAGCAGAGCTACTGATTTGTGTACATTAATTTTGTATCCTGAAAGTCTGATGAATTCATTTATTGGTTCTAGGAGTTTATGGATGGGTCTTTAAGGTCTTCTAGGTACATGATCATATCCTCAGTAAACAGTGACCGTTTGACTTTTTGACTTCTTCTTTACCGATTTGGATGCCCTTTATTTCTTTCTCTTGTCTGATTGCTCTGGCGAGGACTTCCAATGCTATGTTGAATAGAAGTGGTGAAAGTGGGCATCCTTGTCTTGTTCCAGTTTTCAGGGGAAATGCTTTCAACTTTTACCGATTCAGTATAACATTGGCTCTGGGTTTGTTTAGATGACTCGTATTACCTTAAGGTATGTCCCTTCTATGCGGATCTTGCTGAGGGTTTTAATCATAAAGGGATGCTGGATTCTGACAAATGCTTTTTCTGCATCTATTGAGATGATCATGTGATTTTTGATTTAATTCTGTTTATGTGGTGTGTCACATTTATTGACTTACATATATAGTAAAGCATCCCTGCATCTCTAGTATGAAACCCACTATAGGTGGATTATCTTTTTGATACGCTGTTGGATTAGATTTGCTAGTATTTTATTGAGGATTTTTGCATATGTATTCATCAGGGATATTGGTCTGTAGTTTTCTCTTTTTGTTATGTCCTTCCCTGGTTTTGGTATTAGGGTGAAGCTAGCTTCATAGAATGATTTAGGAAGGATTCTCTATCTTTCTCTATTTATGGAATAGTCTCAATAGGATTAGCGCCAATTTTTCTTTTAATGTCTGATAGGATTTAGCTGTGAATTGGTCTGGTCCTGGACTTTTTTTTTTTTTTGGCAGTTTTTTAAATTACCATTTCAATCCCGCTGCTTGTTATTAGTCTGTTCAGAGAGTCTATATCTTCCTGGTTTAATCTAGAAGGGCTGCCTATTTCCAGGAATTTAACCCCCTCCTTTAGGTTTTCTAGTTTATGTACATAAAAGTGTTTATAGTAGCCTTCCATAATCTTTTATATTTCTGTGGTATTCATTGTAATATCTTCCATTTCATTTCTAATTGAACTTATTTGGATCTTCTCTCTTCTTTTCTGGTTAATCTTCCCAATGGTTAATCAGTATTATTTTATTTTTAAAAATAATCAGCTTTTTGTTTCATTTATCTTTTGTGGTTTTTGTTTGTTTGTTTGTTTCAGTTTCATTTAGTTCTGCTGTTATCTTTGATTTTTTTTTTCTTCTACTGGGTTTGGGTTTGGATTGTTTTTGTTTCTCCAATTCTATAAGGTATGACCGTAGACTGTCTATTTGTGCTGTTTCAAATGTATTGATGTAAACATTCAATCATTCAATGCCATGAAATTTCCTCTTAGCACCGTTTTTGCTGTATCCCAGAAGTTTTGATAGGTCATGTCACTATTATCATTCAGTTCAAATAATTTTTTAATTTTGTCTTGATTTCATTGTTGACTCAATGATCATCCAAGAGCAGGTTTTTAAATTTTCATTTATTTGCATGGTTTTAAGGGTTTCTTTCAGAGTTGATTTCCAATTTTATCCCACTGTGGTCTGAGACAGTACTTAATATAATTTCAATTTTCTTCAATTTACTGAGACTTGTTTTCTGTCCTATCATGTGGTCTGTCTTGGAGAATGTTCCCTGTGCTGATGAATAGAATGTGTATTTTGCAGTTGTTTGGTAGAAGGTTCTGCAAATATCCGTTAAGTCCATTTGTTGTAGGGTATAGTTTAAGACCATTGTTTCTTTGTTGACTCTATCTTGATGACTTGTCTAGTGCTGTCAGTGTAGTATAAAAGTCCCCCACTATTATTTTCTTAACCATCTATCTCATTTCTTAGGTCTAGTATTAATTGCTTTATAAATTTTGGAGCTCCAGTGTCAGGTGCATATATATTTAGTATTGTGATATTTTCCTCTTGGACTAGTCCTTTTATCATTATATAATGTCCCTCTTTGTCTTTTTTTAACTGTTGTTGCTTCAAAACTATAAAAATAGCTACTCCTGCTCACTTTTGGTGTCCATTTGCATGGAATATCCTTTTCCACACCTTTACCTTAAATCTATTTAAGTCCTTATGTGTTAGGTGAATCTCCTGAAGACAGCAGAAACTTGGTTGGTGAATTCTTACCCATTCTGCCATTCTGTATCTTTTCAGTGGAGTGTTTAGGCCATTTACATTCAATGTTAGTATTGAGATGAGATGTGAGGTATGATTCTATTCATCCTGCTATTTGTAACCCGAATGCCTCATTTTTTTCATTGTGCTATTGTTATATAAGTCCTGTGAGATTCGTACTTTAAGGAAGATCTATTTTGGTGTATTTCAGGAATTTTTTTCAAGATTTAGAGCTCCTTTTAGCAGTTCTTGTAGTGCTGAGTTGGTAGTGGTGAATTCTTTGTCTGAAAAATATTGTATCTTTCCTTCATTTATGAAGCTTAGTTTTGCTTGATACAAAATTCTTCACTGATATTTGTTTTGTTTAAGGAAGGTAGAAATAGGACTCCAATCCTTTCTAGCTTGTATGGTTTCTGCTGAGAATTTTGCTATTAATCTGATAAGTTTTCCTTTATATGTTACCTGATGCTTTTGACTTACAGCTCTTAAGATTATTTCCTTCATCTTGACTTCAGATAACCTGATGACTATGTCCCTAGGGGATGATCTTTTTGTGATGAATTTCCCAGGTGTTCTTTGAGCTTCTTGTATTTGGATGTCTAGATCTCTAGCAAGGCCAGGGAAGTTTTCCTTGATTATTCCCTGAAATATGTTTTCCAAACTTTTAGATTTCTCTTCTTCTTTGGGAACACCAGTTATTTTTAGGTTCGGATGTTTAACATAGTCCTAAACTTTTTGGAAGCTTTGTTCAATTTTTAGAATTCTTTTTTTCTTTGTCTTTGATGGATTGGGTTATTTCAGCAGCCTTGCCTTCAGGCTCTAAGGTCCTTTCTTCCACTTGTTTAATTCTATTGCTGAGACTTTCCAGTGCATTTTGTATTTCTCTAAGTATGTCCTTGATTTCCAGAAATTGTGATTGCTTTTTGTTTATGCTATTTATTTCACTGAAAAATTTTCCTTTCATATCCTGTATCATGTTTTTGATTTCTTTAAGTTGGATTTCACCTTTCTGTGGTGCCTCCTGATTAGCTTAATAACTGACCTTCTGAATTCTTTTTCTGGCAATTCAGAGATTTTGTCTTGGTTTGGATCCATTGCCAGTGAGCCAGTGAGCCAGTGAGCCAGTGAGCTGGTATGATCTTTTGGAGGCACTAAAGAACCTTTTTTGTCATATTACCAGAATTGTTTTACTGGTTCCTTCACAGCTGGGTAGACTATGTCAGAGGGAAGGTATGGGATTCAGAGACTGCTGTTCAGATTTTTTTTGTCCCATGGGATGCTCCCTTGATGTGGTGTTTTCCCCCTTCTCCTAGGAATGAGACTTCCTGAGAGCCAACCTGTATGGATTGGTTTTGGTCTTCTGAATCTAGCCACCCGGAAGAGCTACTGGGCTCTGGTCTGGTACTGGGGAGTGTCTGCAGAGTCCTGTGATGTAATTCATCTTCAGGTCTTGCAGCTGTGGATACCTGCACTTGCTCTAGTGGCGGTAGCAGGGGAGTGAAGTTGACTCTGTGGGGGCCCTTGGTTGCATTTTGTTTAGCACACCGGTTTTGTAATTTTTGGCCTCCAGCCAGGTGGTGGCACTTTCAATAGTGCATCAGCTGCAGTCCTACAGGGAGGAGGATGCAAACTCACCCAAGGACGCCTGGTTAAGTATTCAGGTTTCTCAGGCAGTGGGCGGGGCCATAGAGCTCCCAAGAAATTATGGACTTTGTTTTTGGCTACCAGGGCAGGTAGAGAAAGACCACTATGTGGGGGCAGGGATAGGCATGTCTGAGCTCAGCCTTAGCTTGGGCAGGGCTTGCTGCAGCTGCTGTTGGGAATGGGGGTATGGTTCCCAGTCCAGTGGAATTATATTCTCAGAGGGATTATGGCCACATCTGCTGAGTCACACAGGTCACCATGGAAGTGGGGGAGAGCTGGCAGTCACAGGCCCCGTCCCAGTCCCACACAGCCTGCAGTCCTAAAGGCTGGTCTCACTCCCCTCATCTTCCCCAAAAGTACCAATTCTATTTCCAGGAAGCCGGTGACCAGGGCTGAGAGCTTGCCCCAGACCACGAGCCTCCCCATTGAGAAAGCAAACAGATTCCCAGTTTTCCAGCATTTCGAGGAGCCTGCAGCAGTGATCCAGTTTCCTCAAAGGGTCTGTGGATTCTGTTGTCACTCCTGGTATGTTCCTGTAATAGTTTGTGGAGCAAAAGTTTGTAATATGAGTCTCTACATGCTGCTCTTTCTGTCTGAGTTGGGGAAGCAAGCTAGTCCTGCTTTCTATCCATCATCTTAATCCAAGCCAGTGGGTTTCTTTCTGGCCCAGGGTGGTTGTAGAAATGTCATCCAAGAACTAGGGCTTGGAATGTGAGAGTCTATTCCAGAGCTGTGACCTACGCTGCCTGTGGTTGGGGTTAGGGAGATGCAAGCACTCCCTTGGCCACTCCAGCTGATGTTTTACTAAGTCACATGCCCCTCAAGTTCACTAGCTCTGAGCCCAGCACAGCAACAGGTTTTACCCAGGAATTTTTGTCCTTGTGGCCTGGACTGCCTTTCAGGTTTATTTAGAACCCCAGAAGCACTTTAGCCTGTGGTGGCAAGGCTTGCCAGAACTCTGGTTCTGCCTACTGAGATGAGTGATTCTCTCTGGCTAGGAATGGACTAAATGCTCCCTTTGTGGGCACCAGGTGAGTTTTGCCTGGTGTTGCTTTCACTGTGATAGGGCAGCGCTGAGATCCAATGCAAAGTCCCACAATCACTGTGCTCTCCTTCCCCTAAGTGCACAGATTCTCTTTCAGTGCTATGTGACCACTGCCCCAGGAAGGAAGAGGGTTGGCTTTGGCAATTCAAGACTGTCTTTCCCATCCTCTTTAGTGCCTCTTTCTGTGATATAAAGTTAAAACTAGGTACTTTGGCCGGGCATCGTGGCTCACGCCTGTAATCCCAGCACTTTGGGAGGCCAAGGCGGGTGGATCACGAGGTCAGGAGATCAAGACCATCCTGGCAAACATGGTGAAAACCCGTCTCTATTAAAAATACAAAAAACTAGCCAGGCGAGGTGGCGGCGCCTGTAGTCCCAGCTACTCGGGAGGCTGAGGCAGGAGAATGGCGTGAACCCAGGAGGCGGAGCTTGCAGTGAGCAGAGATCAGGCCACTGCATTCCAGTCTGGGTGACAGAGCGAGACTCCATCTCAAACAAAAACAAAAACAAAAACAAAAACAAAAACAAAAACAAAACTAGGTGCTCTGATCACAAACTTGATTTTTGGTTCCTGTGAGGATGTTTTATTGTGTGGATAGTTGTCCAGTTCGGTGTTCCTGCAGGGAAAATGATGGGTGAAGGCTTATATTTGGCCACCTTGGAAAATAGAGTTTTAAATGTGATATTTGACTCCTTCACCTTCTCAAGATCAATATATCTTCCAATCTACTTTCTAATTTTCAAATTTCCATTTATCTTTTTTTTTTAAAAAAAAAATTTAAAGCAAATTTTAGCAGGAAGTAATTTATAAAAATGGAGAAATTTATAATGAGTTGCCATTGTATATGAGAATTTCCTAAAGTTGAACTGAATTTCAGGTAAGTACAATTCCTTAAGAAGGTGGTTAACATTTCAGGCCCTCTTTGATCGACAATTTGTGCCTCTGTTATGCTCTGCAGTTACTGAAAACCAAGAGCAAATTTTCCTAATATACTAGCTATGATTTCAGAAAACTGTCAGTCTCATCATGTTTTTATTATGAGAAGGGATCCTAATTGCAACAGAATTTTTGAAAGAAATAGGCAGGAGCCATATGGAACTTTATCCATTTTCTGCCAAGAAATTGTCTTCTCATTCAAAAGCTACAGACATCTAAGATACATAGAGGAATTTAATCCTTTATGTACAATGATGCATTTGCTTGAGCCACATTGATTGGAAGTATAGAATGAGATTTGTATTTATTTATTTTTTATTTTTTGAGACAGGGTCTTGCTCTGTTGCCCAGGCTGGAGTGCAGTGGTGCGATCTCCTCTCACTGCAAGCTCCGCCCCCCGAATTCATGCCATTCTCCTGCCTCAGCCTCCAGAGTAGCTGGGATTACAGGTGCCCGCCACCATGCCCGGGTAATTTTGTTTTGCATTTGCAGTAGAGACTGGGTTTCACCGTGTTAACCAGGATGGTCTTGATCTCCTAACCTTGTGATCTGCCCACCTGGGCCTCCCAAAGTGCTGGGATTACAGGCGTGAGCCACCGCGCCCGGCTGAGATTTTTATTTTTAAGAAATTATTTAAATGTCATGGTTGTGAATTGAGTTATTCCAACTGGATTTTTCTGATCATTGGATTTCTATTTTACTTTTATCAAGCTTTAAATTGCCATTCATAAGCACACTTCAAGTTGGCCTTTTAATTGTCAACGTTTGCAAGATTTTGTGTGCATCCGTGTGGGTGGGGTTGCTTAAACTGGAAAAAGTAGAAGATAATTTATCCTTTGAAAAGTATTTGAAACATTTATGGTTAAGAGTAATAACTTGGTTCCAGTAAGTTATGTTTTTCTGAAATCACAACATGAAACTGAATATTAGAATTAAATAATCTAATTAAATTAAATCTAAGAATATTATTAAATTTCATATGCCAACTTGTGATAGGAAAATTATAGATTGCAGAACAGAGGGAAAAATGGGTAACAGCTCCATGTAAGATGGTAGTGTTCAGTAGTGTAATAAGACCAGGGAGGAAGGAAACTCTGGGAAGGAGGCTGGGGTTTAGCTCTGAGGAAGATGCATCTTCTCTTGTTAAAAAATTCAGGCTGCAAAGAATACACTGAACAACTCACCATCTTTCTCAGAAACAGAACTGGCTAGGTGTGGTTTGACGTATTTCATATTTGTCTGTTAATTTGTGGTTGTGTCTTTATTTCATTGTGATACAATACACCTCCAGAAAAGTACACCTATCATAATTGCACACAATGGTAAGGCTTGGAGGTTGTTGTATGGAGGGAGCAGGGGCCCATGGAGAAGTGACAGAAGGTCTTAACCTGGGTTGAAAAGTGTGGACTTTCAAGAAATAGAAGCAGATGACTTTCTTTTTTTTTATTTTTTATTTTTTATTTTTGAGACGGAGTCTCGCTCTGTCGCCCAGGCTGGCAGATGACTTTCAAATGCATAGTAGAGGATAAAGAAACACCACTTTAATTTTTTAGGGTGGCCTATATATTTTGTTTGGAAGCTTAAATTCTCTGTCATCACCTGGTAGTGTCCATCCCTACTGCTGTGGCCCCTCTTACTGTTACTCTGACCTTCACAGGTCTTTGGGAACTGATCACTCATTGTTGATGGTATTTTTCTTGCCTATCCAGTCTTTGCTTTTCTTCCCGTCATCAAACAGATTAAGGATGGACACTCTCCTCATCTATCTTACAATTCTTTATTTAGAGACTAATACAGGGTTTCATTCCGTGTTTCATGTAAAGTCCTTTGTGTTAAAACTCTTTCTCTCTTTCAGTTTCTCACAGTCCCTCCAGAGTATGTAGTTTGACATAAGATAACTTGAGCAATACTTAGAAGTCAGCACTGCAAATCATCTCTTGCGCATTCAATTGCAAATGACCCTAAATGACACGGAACACCAAATGGTAGGCTCTCTTACCTCAGAATGAGTTCCTGGATCATTAATTAGAACTTTCAGGAATGAATATGAGATTAGCTATCCATGTTGCCCTAGGATAGACATTCCAGTATACTAATAGAAAAACAAAATGGTAAAAGTAATTCAAAGATAGGTTTGCTGTGCTGCTTTTTTTTTTTTTTTTTGCCAAATAAAATTCTCCTTTTCTCCCTCTTTCCAAATTAGCATATATGTGAATGAATGTGTGCGTTTGTATGGATGACTTATACATCCTGATGTAGAACTTCATAGGAATGAATTTCAGTGAGGTTTTCTAATACAGAAGACCACATCAAAGAAAAAGAAAAACACTTTAACTGTTGACTGGCTTTCACCACTTATGTGAGAAAGGAAATGTGAGTAGCTTAAAAGAAGTTCTAAGATCAGTGTATTTGAGCCTTTCTAATTTTAAAATTTGTTATAAAAACCCATCAAAAACATGCATTGGAAACAAATAGATTGATACTTCTCAGGGTGCTGGAGAAATTTATTTGTTTTCCCTGGTTGCAAAAGGTAGAGAAGCATAATCTTACTCTGGAGAGACCCCATGCTGGTTATCAGTATACATGTTAGTCGTGTGCAGTTATTGCTTTTCAGGAACTACTCCTCTGACTTTCATGGAAAAAAAGACTGTGCTACAACCATGCATTCACAGAGCCATGGTGAAATAATTGGTGAGGCAAAGGTAGTAAATAATCCAATTGTTGGGGTCTTTCAGACCTAAATAGACTTTCTGTTGAAGTGACCTGAAGTTGCCCTAATTATTTCTCTGCTCCAGGTGTATAGATCCTGTCTTAGAAATGTAGTGGGAGGTTAATGTGTCAGGCTGTGACTTTATTCTGTCCCTGGAATAACCAAGAATGTTTTAGAAAATCAATTTGCCCTCACCAGGAGGACTCCACTGAAGTACAGAATCATTGTCTACTGGGAAAAAGTTCCTCTGAAGATGGATATGGCTTCATTTCTGTTTCGTTAGCAGTGCTTCAGAGAAGATGATGGATAAACTTAGTTATTTGTTGCTTTTCTTATTAAAGATTGTACTCATTTCTTTTCAATGTAGAAGAATATGGGAGCCTGAAGGCGATTGCCGAGATTTGTCATTTTCAGTAGTTCAGGGATCTCCCTGAGAGAAACTGAAGGCATCTGCTTTCAACACTCATGTCTATAAAGCCACTACTGAGAGGGAAATGTGTGAACCTTTGGACTCCAGACATTGCTGCATTTGAAAAGAGTTGTTGCTATGAATATTGGAATATTTTCCTTCTGGTCACTGCTTATGACTTATATGTAGGGCAGAAGATTGGGGGTTGCATATTACAATTGGGGGTTGTAATATTACAGGCATATTACACCCACTCACAAATTCTGAATTCAAAAATGTTGTGTTTAAAACTTAGCCTCCTTGATTAGATTAATATGCAGAATTGTTAGGTGTTGTAAAACAACATGCAAATTATGTCCACATGATTAATGTGAAATGAAAAATCTAGCCAAATATCTTGTTCACACACACACAGTTTCCCCAAATTAGAGCATATATACTTCCATTTTTGTAAAATAATTTACCTTAAAGCAATTTTAAGAAAAAATTGATCTGTTTCTCTACTTTACCTTTCAAATCTGCCTCATAAGTAATGGAATTTTAAAAGATGTGACAGTGTTATTTAAAACAAAACGAAATAAAATGGCATAAAATAAAAAAAACAACAACAAACTTTCCTTTCCTTTTAGTAAACAGTATTTGTGATGGAAGTTGCCTGGGAGTGAGTCTCCAGAGACCAGTTCTGTGGGGTGGAGGAGAAGTCATTTAAGCCTCCTTGGCCTTTGTTTCTCACCCGTAGAATTAGGGCACTAGAGAAATGATGTCTGTGGTTTCCATCAGTTCCCTCCCTCTAGCTTTAAACACTATAATTTGCTTTTCTCTGCTATGCATATGCCACTGTCTAACATTCCCTTGGTAATGATACTTTCGGCATCGTTTTCAAATAGTATTCAAGAGAGAGAAAACTCCAAGGCAGCAGACCCAGTATTTTCAAATTTTAAGGCTCAACTGAGAAGAAAAGAGTTCATCCAGAAAAGGGTATAAATTCCACTTGACTTACATCGGAGCCCTTTCCACACACCTCCATTATGGAAGAGGTTGACATTAAAAAGATTTTCCCATCTTTAATGGCTGTGACTAAGAGTCTTGACTGTACAATATTTTGGCTTGCACTTCATCGTTCCCTCAATGTCCCCTTCTATGTCCATGGGTAGCTCTCTACGTACAGCAGCTGTGCCATCTGTTTCAAATATTATTTCAGCCCTCACTGTTTTGGGATAAATTTCATAAAGTGTATTGCATATACACACATTTAATTGAACAAACGAGAAGCCTTTCCAGTTTAAAAAAGCTTCCTAAATGACAAGAAGTGTCCAATTTCCATTCAAATGGTTACTTCGGGGCTTTAAAATGTGTGAATTCATCTAACAGAGGCTGGTGGTGTGTTTTGAGGCAGATGGCTTGATTTTGTGAAGAAAAAAAATTAAATGGAATTTACTATCAATCTTATTTTTTTTTTGGCAAAAGACTGACATAATAAAGATGTGTGTATTACTGAGAATGCTTTTTAATAATGATTCTACCTTATGTTTTCCCCCAAGAATATGGTTAACTGACTAGGAAAATCTATTTAGAGATTTTATGTTTATCCATAATGATCAGCTTAGAGAAAAAAGAACCAAAAAGCTGCCCGCAGACAGAATTGCTGAAATACAAAAGGAAAATAATGCTCTACAACTTTCTAAAGGAGTCCAAGAAGAAAGGAATGCTGAAGTTTATTTTGTTTCTCCTGTTAAATAGTCGTGAAGCCAACCAAAGATTTTTGAGGGAAGGAGAAGGGATTTCACGTCTCATGAGAATGTCCTTAGAGGAATATCTTTGGTGGGCATGACAGGTGTTGTGTCCAAGGCACTTTTTATATTTAAGACCAGACATTTTAAAAGTGTGTCGCTGGAATTATTTGTAGTCACTAATGCTGTGTACTCTCAAATTTAGACTCATGTTCGCACATGTCAAAATTATGTCAAAAATTCTATGCTGTAAGGATCTTTATTTTCCCATTTGTAGTTTGCAGAACTGCCTGAGCTCCTCGTTAGTTCTTGATTAGTTAAAACACAGTATGTGTTTCACACTTCTCGAATATGGTGGTTCAGGAACCTAAGTCTAAGCCAATCGGCTCATAGCTTCATGTGGCAGCAGTTACAGATGATTCCCAACTTACTTCAACTTACAATTTTTCCACTTTACGATGGTGTTTTTAGCTGTGTACATTAATGATGAATACTTATACTTTTTTTTATTTTTAATACAGTATTCAAAAAATTGCATATTTAATATTTTATTAGAAAATAGGCTTTGTATTACATTATTTTGCCCAACTATAGGCTAATGTAAGTGTTCTGAGCATGTTTAAGGTAGGTTAGGCTAAGCTATAATGTTCAGTAGGTCAACTGTATTAAATGCATTTTTGACTTACAATATTTTCAACATTTAATTGGTTTATCTGGATATAACATCATCATAAGTTCAGGAGCATCTGTATTGGTTTAGAGGTAAGCATATGACCTAAGTTATCCCAAACAGTATAAAAGAAAGAGCATTTCTTTGATTGCTGGAGAAAACTCATTTTTTCTCTCCCAGTGGACATGAACAGGAAAACATTTAGCCTTTTTTTTTGCCACTGAGAACTTACTGGAAACATAAGGGGAACCAAGTTTAGAATAAAATAAAGAGTGTGGATAGCAGGATGAAAAGTAGAAAGAACCTGTGGCTTTGATGACATAGTTGAGCCTTTAGGTCCACTGCCCGGCAGTCCATTATGCTTCCGAGTCTCTCTTATGTTGTCAATACTTACTGTTAGAACACTTCTTATTGTTCCTACCATTTGAGTCAGGTATTTTGATACTTGCAGCTAAAAGCATTCCAACAGGTACACTTGAGGATGTGGTTTAGGGTGAGGATGTGACTCAGGGTGAGGCAGGCTCAGACATGTACAACATGAGACCTCTCAATCAAGGGTGTTGAGTCTTCTCCCTTTTTTGACACATGTATTAGTTTTGACATGAAGGACATTGGCTGGAAGAAAATAATGCTACAAATAATTATTAAATTAAGGTGGGTATTGGAGGCTATGCAGTGGAGCCTAAAGCTTTCATGTGTTTTGAGATTGACTGAAGGTGGCTATTTTCTCGCTAAACCAGTGGTTCTTAAAGTATAATCCCTAAACAGTCCTGGCTTCTGGTTTCTTCTTACACATGTAAATAACTTAGAGATGTCTCACCTGTCCTTAGCACAAGAAAAAAGGTAGCTCAATAACTCTTCTTAGTCTATCAGGGAGTTGAGGTGACAGGGTAAATTGCTGTTTAGGAAGCTGAAGAGACAGGCAAATACGAGAATCACAGCTTACCAGAAACGCAAACCACTGGAGCCAGTAATGGGTTAGGACCATTTGAGTGTTTCTTAAGGTAACTGAAAAATTGCTGAAGCTGAGTGTGGACAAGCTTGAGAGTTAAAAACTCCTGGAGCCCAGTCTCAGGAGGACCTGGACTTGTCATGCTTTTGTGAGATTTATTTGTGGGATCCTGTCTTAGTCTGTTCAGGCTGCTATGACAAAAATACCAGACTGGGTAATTTATAAATAATATATATTTATTGCTTACAATTCTGGAGGCTGGGATATCCAAGATTAAGTCTCCAGCAGATTTGGCATTTTGTGAGGGCCCCATTTCTCATGGATAGTCTCTCTTGCAGTGTCCTCACATGGCAGGAGGGGCAAACAGGCTTCCTCAAATCTCTTTTATCATGTATTCATTCTCATGACCTAATCACCTCCCAAAAGCCCCAATTCTTAATGGAATCAATTTAGGGGTTAGATTTTAGCACATGAATTTTAGGGGTACACTCACATTCATATAGTAGCAGATTCCTACCAGAAGATGCTTTTAGTGAAGATTGGAGAAAAATCCCCTTGTGGTTTTGGCAGGGCAAAAGTAACCGTTTTGAAATAAGCCCAGTGTGTTCTTCATATCAAAGTCCTGCCCCGCAGGAAAACTAGTTTACTAGAGCCTTATCTTATGTGGAGGAAGGGCAATTTGACAACCGAGTCCTCTCTACCCTTTGTGCCTCATGTAAGGGAGAAAAAAAGGCTAAGAAAGACTTCTGAAGGTCGCAGTCTGAGGACTCAGGCCCATTAGAAATGGCAATTTAATCATAATGTTATAGAATGCTTCCCTCCTGAATACCATCATACTACACCAGTAGGGCTCCTACATAATAACAGTGAGTTACAACCCGGAGCACTGAAAGACAAAAACTATGTCCAAGAATGAATTTCTAGGGAAACCCAAAGACAACATGGGAGACAAAAACAAGGTGGCTGGTGGTGATTGAAGCCTCTGACACCTATAGCTGTACCACACATTAAATTCAGCCTAACCGCTAGGCAGATAAACATACAACCTCACACTAAAGGCCTATTTACTTCAGTTCCTATTATTCAGTAAATCATGTCGTTTTCAACAAAAAATTATAACACATGTCAAAAGGCAAGAAAAAAACGCAGTGTGGAAAATCAAGGTAAGCACCCAAAGCAGACTCAGGTGTAGCAGACATTTTGGAATTATTGAGTATAGTCCCAGGATAAGCAGTATCTCCATCACTTGGGAATCTGTTAGAAATACAAATTTTTGGATCTCATCCTAAACCCACTGAATCAGAAACTGAGGATGGGGACCAGCAGTCTGTTCTAACAAGCCCTCCAGGTGACTGTGTTTGAAGATCACTATATTAAGCAGATATAAAATTTGTAATTTCTTCTTTTTCCTTACTTAGATTTCTCAGAAATAGTATGGTAACAAGGTGATTCAAAATGTAAAAGACTCCCTGAAAACATTGTTATAATTGTGACTTTTAGTTTTGTCAAACAGCATCATTGCTAACGAATAGTTTCTGATGACCACATGTGGTATGGAGTACCTGAGTGTTTGTGTCAGACTTACCATTTGACTTGGGAACCTTATCATCGTCAACCTCACAGACAGTGTTTAAGTCCAGATTTGCAGCTCATAGATCTCCCATCCAGGAGGTTAAAATAATTTCTCAGTGCTGGGTTTCCAGGCCCTAGGGCCCTACAGATTTTTTTCTACGTTGGTTTTTATGTAGGGAATTTGGGAAACGGGAGAAAATCTTGACATAGGTCCTTTAAAGGCAGACTGTGTTATTACCTCGCTCTCTCAGTTTACTCAGTCAGTGCTCACTTGCCCTCTGGCCTGATCGTAGTTATGTAGCCACCAGAGAGTCAGTTATTAAGCCTAATTATGATTGCTTTGAACTCCTCTGAGACTCTGATGTCATAGGTCTCTTTTTAGGCTTTTGATCACAGTTTTCTGTCTTAGGTTGGTGTTGCTCATACACTGGCTGCCTCTCTCCTCTTGGTGCCTGATGTTCAGTGACGATAAATGTTTTTTATCAAGCCCAAGAAGAACCATAGTTTGCCATTACTTGCAGAGGCCTCTTCATTTCACATTGGAAAAGCTGAAGTCTGGGGTGGGGAGTGTGTGATAATTTGCTTCATTTATTCATTTGCTCAGAAATACTTAATGGGTCCCTACTATGTGTCAGGCAGGAATCACAGAAACATGATTAGAATAAAGGAATAGTTAATTCCTATGCCAGTACTGCTTTTAGAAATGTATTTGAATAAAAACAAAATGAAAGAAACTAAATCAGTGAAAGTAATACAAATAGATAGGGAAGGAAAAAAGAAAAACAACAAAGCGAAAAGGCCACTTGGGAGCTAAGTGCTCTCTTGATGACTAAGCACATATGTTTACTTTTCTGTCCTTAAAGTTTCACCAGGGTGAAAAATAAGCATAACACTAAAGCAGCACTAGGAAATGTGGAAGAGTGATACCAGCAGAAGCAAAACATTTCTGGATGATATAAAGCAGATGGGATTCGTTTGATGAAATAACCAAATAGAACTGGTAAGTACAGTTAATACAAATGAAAGAGAGTAGCAATGGAAGAAGAACGGAGTTTGTTCAATTTTAAACAGAGGTTTGAAAAGTTTGGAGTTTTTTGGAAAAGCCCAGGGATCGTAATTATGAGGAGGTAAGGAAGATATTCAACTTTGTGGCATTTGATGGGAAGGCTAATGAACCTGGGGTGTTTCAAGCACCTGGAAAAGGCATTTCCACCCAGATCCCACAGAACTGGCACGAACAGTTAGAAAGGTAATAAAGGAGCAGATGGATTCTGCCACTGGGGATAGGCAAGGGATATTTAAAGTGACTGCTGGGGTTATAAGGAGAAGTGGAATGGTGCTCTTGGGTAATGTCAGCTGCCAACAGGGCTAGACCTTTTCACCTTCGAATGGAAAACTCCCATCCACTACATGACTGCATTTTTGTGTCTCCCAGAATTCATAGGTTGAAGCTCTAAATCCCAATGGGATGGTATTATGAGATGGGGCCTCTGGAGGTAATTAGGTTATGAAGGTGGAACCCTAATGACAGGATTAGTGCCTCATAGGAAGAGACATGAGAAAACTTGCCTCCTCTATCTTTGCTCTCTGCCATGTGAAGACACCTCGAGAAGATGGCTTTCTGCGAACCAGGAAGCAGGCCCTCACCAGACACTGGACCTGCCAGCACTTTGATCATGAACTTCCTAGCCTACAGAACTGTGAGAAATAAGTGTTTGTTGTTTAAGCCTTGCATCTGTGGTAATTTGTTACAGCAGCCTGAATGGACTAAGATACCACCCGGCTCGCTAACTATAGTTATGGCTTCTATCATTTGTAATCATATTCATTATCAAAGAAGCTGTAACTTTTACACTAGCCACCTGTAAATATAAATGAACTACTTATAAATATAAATGAATAACTAAGAATTTCCATATATTGAAGAAAAAAAGCATAAAAATGAGCCACCAAACTAAACAAACTGAAGTAACTCTTGAAACAGTTGAATTACTGGTGAAATATAGAAAAACTTACTGAAACAATTTAATTTGTATCTTAAGAGATATTTGAGGGACACTGAATTCACACAGTTAGAATAGGCCACTAATAAAAAGTAAAAAAAAAAAAGGAAATTTCATAGAAATTAAAATAAACATATATTTACTGAAACTAATATAACAGAGCAATTGATGTGGAATGTAAAGTTCTTAATTTACAAAAGTGTTTTTCATCTAGATGGACAAGACTAGTCACGTTGGACTGATTTTTGTTCAGAAAAGGGCCACTTGAATGGGTACATTCACCCACTGTCCACGTGAAAGAAGATAATAAGGAGGACTTTGGCTAACGAAAGCTGCCTTTAATCTGATTTTGAAATGCTGAGTTGGTTACTGGTGAGGAGATGGGAATATTTGCATGGGATAATGTTATGAGATGGAGAAAGAATTTTCCGAGAAGGTTAACGTTTTCCCTTTTAAGGTCCAATGTTGTTAGCACCTCTCTCACCGATCAAGTTTATGAAAAGCCCAGTGGCTTAGTAGACAAAGACTGGAGCAAATTCTTTGAATTCTTGTGAAATTAGGGAGAGAAAGGACTACCTCAAGAAGGAGATACCAACTTAATTATGTGTCAGCTAGAGAGCAATTGAAAAATACAAAAGGTGTGGCTAAATTCATACTCCTTAACTGCTGAGGTATATTACACTAATTGACTAAATATCAACAATAAAGATCAGAGCAGAAATAGAGTCTAGAAAAACAAAAGCTCAATGAAACCAAGAGCTGGATTTTTGAAGATAAACAAAATCTACAACCTGTTAGCCAGACTAAAGGAAAAAAGATAAGACTCAAGTTTAATTATAAATGAAAGAGGAGACCTTAAAACTGATAGCATAAAAATACAAAGTATCATTAGAGACTACTATGAGCAATTATAGGCCATCAAACTGGATATCTAAAAGAAATGGATAAATTTCTAGAAACATACAATCTGCCAAAACTGAATCATAAAAAAATAGAAAATCTGAACAGACCAATAACGAGTAAAGAAATGGAAACTGTAATAAAAAACCTCTCAACAAAGAAAAACCCAGGATCTGATGGCTTCATTCATGAATCCTACTAAACACTGAAAGAATTAATGCCAATCCTTCTCAAACTTTTCCAGGAAATGAAAGAGGAGGAAATACTTTCAAACTCATTTTATGAGGCCAGCATTACCCTGTTACCAAAGCCAAGTAAGAAACTACATGAAAACAAAACTTCAGGACAATAAAAAAATCCGGAATATTAGAATGGATGTGGTTGAACACCAAATCAGCTTTATGGAAGATCAAGCCAAAAGGTTTTCTTGGAATGTAGTGAAA